>NC_037676.1:30676311-30853176 GCF_003255815.1 Theropithecus gelada | reverse complement strand
TTCCATTGGTCTATATCTCTGTTTTGGTACCAGTACCATGCTGTTTTGGTTACTGTAGCCTTGTAGTATAGTTTGAAGTCAGGTAGCGTGATGCCTCCAGCTTTGTTCTTTTGACTTAGGATTGTCTTGGAGATGCGGGCTCTTTTTTGGTTCCATATGAACTTTAAAGCAGTTTTTTCCAATTCTGTGAAGAAACTCATTGGTAGCTTGATGGGGATGGCATTGAATCTATAAATTACCTTGGGCAGTATGGCCATTTTCACGATATTGATTCTTCCTATCCATGAGCATGGTATGTTCTTCCATTTGTTTGTGTCCTCTTTTATTTCACTGAGCAGTGGTTTGTAGTTCTCCTTGAAGAGGTCCTTTACATCCCTTGTAAGTTGGATTCCTAGGTATTTGATTCTCTTTGAAGCAATTGTGAATGGAAGTTCATTCATGATTTGGCTCTCTGTTTGTCTGTTATTGGTGTATAAGAATGCTTGTGATTTTTGCACATTAATTTTGTATCCTGAGACTTTGCTGAAGTTGCTTATCAGCTTAAGGAGATTTTGGGCTGAGACAATGGGGTTTTCTAAATATACAATCATGTCATCTGCAAACAGGGACAATTTGACTTCTTCTTTTCCTAACTGAATACCCCTGATTTCTTTCTCTTGCCTAATTGCCCTAGCCAGAACTTCCAACACTATGTTGAATAGGAGTGGTGAGAGAGGGCATCCCTGTCTTGTGCCAGTTTTCAAAGGGAATTTTTCCAGTTTTTGCCCATTCAGTATGATATTGGCTGTGGGTTTGTCATAAATAGCTCTTATTATTTTGAGGTACGTTCCATCAATACCGAATTTATTGAGCGTTTTTAGCATGAAGGGCTGTTGAATTTTGTCAAAAGCCTTTTCTGCATCTATTGAGATAATCATGTGGTTCTTGTCTTTGGTTCTGTTTATATGCTGGATTATGTTTATTGATTTGTGAATGTTGAACCAGCCTTGCATCCCAGGGATGAAGCCCACTTGATCATGGTGGATAAGCTTTTTGATGTGTTGTTGAATCCGGTTTGCCAGTATTTTATTGAGGATTTTTGCATCGATGTTCATCAGGGATATTGGTCTAAAATTCTCTTTTTTTGTTGTGTCTCTGCCAGGCTTTGGTATCAGGATGATGTTGGCCTCATAAAATGAGTTAGGGAGGATTCCCTCTTTTTCTATTGATTGGAATAGTTTCAGAAGGAATGGTACCAACTCCTCCTTATACCTCTGGTAGAATTCAGCTGTGAATCCATCTGGTCCTGGACTTTTTTGGTTGGTAGGCTATTAATTATTGCCTCAATTTCAGAGCCTACTATTGGTCTATTCAGGGATTCAACTTCTTCCTGGTTTAGTCTTGGAAGAGTGTAAGTGTCCAGGAAATTATCCATTTCTTCTAGGTTTTCCAGTTTATTTGCGTAGAGGTGTTTATAGTATTCTCTGATGGTAGTTTGTATTTCTGTGGGGTCGGTGGTGATATCCCCTTTATCATTTTTAATTGCGTCGATTTGATTCTTCTCTCTTTTCTTCTTTATTAGTCTTGCTAGTGGTCTGTCAATTTTGTTGATCTTTTCAAAAAACCAACTCCTGGATTCATTGATTTTTTGGAGGGTTTTTTGTGTCTCTATCTCCTTCAGTTCTGCTCTGATCTTAGTTATTTCTTGCCTTCTGCTAGCTTTGGAATGTGTTTGCTCTTGCTTCTCTAGTTCTTTTAATTGCGATGTTAAAGTGTCAATTTTTGATCTTTCCTGCTTTCTCTTGTGGGCATTTAGTGCTATAAATTTCCCTCTACACACTGCTTTAAATGTGTCCCAGAGATTCTGGTATGTTGTATCTTTGTTCTCATTGGTTTCAAAGAACATCTTTATTTCTGCCTTCATTTCGTTATGTACCCAGTAGTCATTCAGGAGCAGATTGTTCAGTTTCCATGTAGTTGAGCGGTTTTGATTGAGTTTCTTAGTCCTGAGTTCTAGTTTGATTGCACTGTGGTCTGAGAGACAGTTTGTTATAATTTCTGTTCTTGTACATTTGCTGAGGAGTGCTTTACTTCCAATTATATGGTCAATTTTGGAGTAAGTACGATGTGGTGCTGAGAAGAATGTATATTCTGTTGATTTGGGGTGGAGAGTTCTATAGATGTCTATTAGGTCTGCTTGCTGCAGAGATGAGTTCAATTCCTGGATATCCTTGTTCACTTTCTGTCTCGTTGATCTGTCTAATGTTGACAGTGGAGTGTTGAAGTCTCCCATTATTATTGTATGGGAGTCTAAGTCTCTTTGTAAGTCTCTAAGGACTTGCTTTATGAATCTGGGTGCTCCTGTATTGGGTGCATATATATTTAGGATAGTTAGCTCTTCCTGTTGAATTGATCCCTTTACCATTATGTAATGGCCTTCTTTGTCTCTTTTGATCTTTGATGGTTTAAAGTCTGTTTTATCAGAGACTAGGATTGCAACCCCCGCTTTTTTTTGTTCTCCATTTGCTTGGTAAATCTTCCTCCATCCCTTTATTTTGAGCCTATGTATGTCTCTGCGTGTGAGATGGGTCTCCTGAATACAGCAGACTGATGGGTCTTGACTCTTTATCCAGTTTGCCAGTCTGTGTCTTTTCATTGGAGCATTTAGTCCATTTACATTTAAGGTTAAGATTGTTATGTGTGAACTTGATCCTGCCATTATGATATTAACTGGTTATTTTGCTCGTTAGTTGATGCAGTTTCTTCCTAGCCTCGATGGTCTTTACATTTTGGCATGTTTTGGGGATGGCTGGTACCGGTTTTTCCTTTCCATGTTGAGTGCTTCCTTCAGGGTCTCTTGTAAGGCAGGCCTAGTGGTGACAAAATCTCTAAGCATTTGCTTATCTGTAAAGGATTTTATTTCTCCTTCACTTATGAAACTTAGTTTGGCTGGATATAAAATTCTGGGTTTAAAATTCTTTTCTTTAAGAATGTTGAATATTGGCCCCCACTCTCTTCTGGCTTGTAGAGTTTCTGCCGAGAGATCTGCTGTGAGTCTGATGGGCTTCCCTTTGTGGGTAACCCGACCTTTCTCTCTGGCTGCCCTTAAGATTTTTTCCTTCATTTCAACTTTGGTGAATCTGGCAATTATGTGTCTTGGAGTTGCTCTTCTCGAGGAGTATCTTTGTGGCGTTCTCTGTATTTCCTGGATTTGAATGTTGGCCTGCCCTACTAGGTTGGGGAAGTTCTCCTGGATGATATCCTGAAGAGTGTTTTCCAACTTGGTTCCATTTTCCCCCTCACTTTCAGGCACCCCAATCAGACGTAGATTTGGTCTTTTTACATAATCCCATACTTCTTGCAGGCTTTGTTCATTTCTTTTTCTTCTTTTTTCTTTTGGTTTCTCTTCTCGCTTCATTTCATTCATTTGATCCTCAATCGCTGATACTCTTTCTTCCAGTTGATCGAGTCGGTTACTGAAGCTTGTGCATTTGTCACGTATTTCTCGTGTCATGGTTTTCATCTCTTTCATTTCGTTTATGACCTTCTCTGCATTAATTACTCTAGCCGTCAATTCTTCCACTTTTTTTTCAATATTTTTAGTTTCTTTGCGCTGGGTACGTAATTCCTCCTTTAGCTCTGACAAATTTGATGGACTGAAGCCTTCTTCTCTCATCTCGTCAAAGTCATTCTCCGTCCAGCTTTGATCCGTTGCTGGCGATGAGCTGCGCTCCTTTGCCGGGGGAGATGTGCTCTTATTTTTTGAATTTCCAGCTTTTCTGCCCTGCTTTTTCCCCATCTTTGTGGTTTTATCTGCCTCTGGTCTTTGATGATGGTGATGTACTGATGGGGTTTTGGTGTAGGTGTCCTTCCTGTTTGATAGTTTTCCTTCTAACAGT
Organism: Theropithecus gelada; assembly: GCF_003255815.1. Classification (NCBI taxonomy): domain Eukaryota; kingdom Metazoa; phylum Chordata; class Mammalia; order Primates; family Cercopithecidae; genus Theropithecus; species Theropithecus gelada. The sequence goes on along the minus strand of NC_037676.1, from coordinate 30,849,298 downwards.
CAGGACCCTCAGCTGTAGGTCTGTTGGAGATTGCTTGAGGTCCACTCCAGACCCTGTTTGCCTGGGTAACAGCAGCAGAGGCTGCAGAAGATAGAATATTTCTGAACAGCAAGTGTACCTGTCTGATTCTTGCTTTGGAAGCTTCCTCTCAGGGGTGTACTCCACCCTGTGAGGTGTGGGGTGTCAGACTGCCCCTAGTGGGGGATGTCTCCCAGTTAGGCTACTCAGGGGTCAGGGACCCACTTGAGCAGGCAGTCTGTCCCTTCTCAGATCTCAACCTCCGTGTTGGGAGATCCACTGCTCTCTTCAAAGCTGTCAGACAGAGTCGTTTGTGTCTGCAGAGCTTTCTGCTGCTTTTTTGTTGTTGTTGTTGTTGTTGTGTAGCTGTGCCCTGTCCCCAGAGGTGGAGTCTACAGAGACAGGCAGGTTTCCTTGAGCTGCTGTGAGCTCCACCCAGTTGGAGCTTCCCAGCAGCTTTGTTTACCTACTTAAGCCTCAGCAATGGCGGGCGCCCCTCCCCCAGCCTCGCTGCTGCCTTGCGGGTAGATCACAGACTGCTGTGCTAGCAATGAGGGAGGCTCCGTGGGCGTGGGACCCTCCCGGCCAGGTGTGGGATATGATCTCCTGGTGTGCCTGTTTGCTTAAAGCGCAATATTGGGGTGGGAGTTACCCGATTTTCCAGGTGTTGTGTGTCTCAGTTCCCCTGGCTAGGAAACGGGATTCCCTTCCCCCTTGCGCTTCCCAGGTGAGGCGATGCCTCGCCCTGCTTCAGCTCTCGTTGGTCGGGCTGCAGCAGCTGACCAGCACCGATCGTCCGGCACTCCCCAGTGAGATGAACCCAGTACCTCAGTTGAAAATGCAGAAATCACCGGTCTTCTGTGTCGCTCGCGCTGGGAGATGGAGACTGGAGCTGTTCCTATTCGGCCATCTTGCTCCGCCCCCAACATTTTGTTTTTACATGTGAGGAAACTGAGGCGCCCTACCTAAAGGCATACTACAGAAAAGTAGCCTATTTGAGTTTTGAACTCAGGCAATCTGAATCAAGGGGCCTTGTTTTAACTACTACATGCCTTTCAAATCTATTTTTAAAATTAAATCTGTTAGGTAGCTTGTTTGTTCATATTGATTGAAAAGAAAAAATCAATAGTTTGTTCATAATTCATCAATAATTTGTTTATAAATCCCAACCAGTAATTTACAAATATGACAATGAAAGAAATCTACAATATTCATTCCTCTTTCCACATTGCCATTTCCAATGAATTCATAACAGACACTGACTGAAAATGAGATAACCTAAATTGCCTTTCATTTCCCAATAAACAGGCTAAAGAAGAGAAATATAGCTACTAAATCAACTAGATACTCGTAATTCCCAGACACACCTACCCCTGACCCACACCCACTGCCCTGAGAATCTTGAGGAACAAGACAAAGACTTGGAGGCTTTCAAGAATACAGTTCCATTTACTGAAAGACAAAAGGAAAATTCAAGTAACTTTCATTGGGCCACTTTGCTATCAAACCGTATCCTTTGATCTGCAATTAAGAGCTCATTAATTCTTTTTCAAACATATATTTAAACACATTTAAATATGAGGCTCAAGCTTCTACAATTCTAATCATGCTTGAGTATCTGACCCCCCTGCCAACATCAGATTTGAAGAATAAGGGAACTATTACTAGGAACTGTAACAGCAGCAAGAGGTGACAGCTGACTGCTAGAAGGATGACCAAAAAAATCTCAAAAGTAGATGTAGAAGTGTCTTCATCGCAGTGAGGAATGTATACCAATATTGATGTCCCCTAGTAGCCATCACAGAAATTAATAAGTTATATTTAGGATCCTTGGTCTAGTATAGTACCTCTTGAAAAAGTTATGTTAATAACTGTGAAATTATTATTAACTGCGAAAGTTTTGTGGTTGCAGTTGAGAGCCTTAGTTACTTTAGTTAACTTTCTAGAGGTTGTCTTTGTCTAGCAATATTTGTATAATGTAGTAAACTTTTTGTTAATAATAATATCTGATATCCAGTAAGTCATCTACCTTGATTATGGATAAAATATTATTTATTGCTGCATAACAGCATTTAAAAGAACCTGACAAATGAAAGAGGTAGAACATGAAAAAATTAACTTTCTAATCTATGATTGCCTGCATAGTGATAAACTCCAAATGAAAAATTAAAATTTACATGATCTAATTGCATTGTTTACCCAATATAAACCAACTGTATATTTGAAACATCTGGATCATTCAATGAACATGTGACATTTATCCTTCTGTGTGGAAGTGCATAGATGCAGCCTAAGTGACTGTTAGTAAACACCTAGATATGTTTTCCCAGGAGGGTAGCTATAGTTTTCTTAGATTTTCCTTCTGTAAAACAAGGGTGGTATTAGACACATCATCTGTCTTTCAGACACTCAGTTCAGCTTTAGAAAAGAGAGACTCATAAAAACAGAGCATTTATGTTATAATTCCATGATAAGGAATTATGCCACCAAGAAGAGCTGGATGGAATTCTGCTTTTTAAGGATGAAGTCTGCTACAGAGAAATCTGCCAGGACTTTTCCATTTTTATTCCTGTGTTCTATTTTCTACCTACAAGTTTAGTAATCCGCGGTATATGTTGGCAGAGCATAAGCTTTCTCCTCGGTTCCAACTTCCCCTTATTAACCCGAAATGAAATCCTATAAAGCTCTGTGCAGAAAAATTACACAACCAAATGAAAGGTTGCATTAGTTATCTTCTGCCTCGAGCTTCTGCTTAATGCTCTAATGACAAGATAGTGAATGATGCGGAACACCCAAGGGGCAGGAATGGAAAAAAACGAGATGTTGAATGGATGCATGTATCTCTCAACGGCGTATCTTCAGAGATAGAGGCCAGAACTTCCATAGTATTAATTTCCCTAAACATCCAGCTTCCTAAAAATAACCTCAGGCTATCTCTTTGACCAATTTTTTTTTTTTCCCAGACCTGATGTCAGACACTATATTTAGGACCGAAGCTGGTTTAGATGATTTCATCCCATTCATTCAAAATTCCCCTTCACACAAGAGATGTTAATAATAGACGTGAACAAGGACCCAAAAACTTCAGCAAAAGTCTTCAAACTTGAAAGTGGAGGGGGTAGAGCTACGTAGGAGTTGTCATTCGTGCCATTATTATCAACAGGAAGCTCCTTGTTTTTCAGAAATTAACACAATAAATTCTTAAAAACTCTCTTATTTGCCATGAAGCCAATGAGGCCTTAAGAAATAGAAATTTGCATTCAATTTAAAATAAATCACCATATAAGCAGTTATGTTACTTGCCCTCCTACCTCAGTAGGTTGCAAGTGAAACCCAGAAGAAAAGTAAAAACACAGTGGAGTTAGGTCATTTTGATTACTATTACTAATTTATTTTTGTCTAAGAATTTAATGCTAATCCTTTGTAAAAACAATTAAAGGAATTTCAAGAAAGCTATTTTATAACTCAGAGTGGAAAGGTACATGATAGAAAACTGGAAACAACTGTTTTCTTTCATTAGAGTCAAAGGGTGGTAAAGAATCTTTAGAAGACATGGAGTTGGGGGTGGGTAACTGACTTGGTATCACCCTAGATTACTGCCAGCACAGTTTATAACTTTATTTCCCCAGAAGAAACGAAAGATAGAGGTCCGAAAGGGAACAGAATGACTAAGGGCCTCTTTTTCTTACTTTGCTTTTTTTTTTTTCTTCAATCACAAGGTTTTGGGTTTCTTTCTTTCTTTTTTTTTTTTTTTTTTCCAGAAGTTTGAGTGGTTCTCTGGTATTCTTTTGTATTTTGGCAATTCTATACTGAAAAGTGCTTACTCATGATGAAATCTCTAAGAATTCCCTCAGGATAAAGATACCTCACTGAAGTTTATTTAACGGTGAGAATCATATTCTGTATACTGTTTACCTAATTGCCAGGATGAATTAGGGTTATGTGGCATATCTTTTTCATAAGAAAAGGTTTAAGAAGTTAAAAAAAAGAAAGAACTGTGCCTTTCTTCCCTTTCTCTTAATTTTACCCTCAAAGAACATTATATTAAGCTAGCAATGTCCTCATACCCTTTGTCTTCTAACTGCCTTGTGTTTTTCTAAAAGTTAAAAATGTCTACCATTCTCATGGTATGAATGATCTAATTAAATCACCAAAACCACTGTGGAGATCAGAGAGTTTAAATACATAGCTTGTAAACAACAGAGCTGAGATGCAAACCTAGGCTTATTTGACTCCAAGGCCTGGGCTCAACCATTCCATCTATCCTTTTCTCAAACACCACTGTACCTGCTTGAGAATTCTTTCTCACTGCAGGTAGTTTTCAGGAATAGTTATCATGAAAGAAAACCTCAGTTTGATTGCCTCATCCCAGTGCACACATTTCCATGGTCATATTTGAAATACTTATAAAGAAATGTTCCAAAGTACTGTACACTTCCTAGTTAACGGCACAGAAGGAAGGGCCATGAATGATTTAGAAAGTCGATCTACAATACAGGAATGCATCCCTGATAGGAAGATAGCCAGGACCAGACTAGCTCATGCGAATCTTTAGAAATAGAGTCTTTGACAAGAAAACTAAGATCATGTCTAATTTTGAAAGTTCATTCACATATAAACCAAGTGCTAATCTTTAAAACCAGCAAACTCTATGACTGTACAAAGTAACAACTGAACAATCATGTAATCTGCAATTATCTATCATAAAAATATCATTTATTTTAAAAAATATTTAATAAGTGCCTCCCATTGAGCCAAGAATGGGGAATTCCAAGGTGAACACACAACAGATAAGAATTTACCTTTGCAGTGGCCAATGTGTGAGAGAAAACATGTAAATAAGCAAATACCAATCATGACAAGTGCGATGGAGGAGGCTGAGAGAATGATGGGCTGGTTGAGGTAAGGCTTAGGGCGGAAGTATAAGAAGGAGGTGGTTCGGCAAAGAGCGTAGAGAAGAGAATCACAGGCAGAGAGAGCGGCAGGTGTGAGGCCTCGAAGTGGCACAGAGCTTGGTGCGTGCTGGAAACTGAGAACACAGTGAGGCTGAGGTGAGGTGGGAGGAAGCAGGGTGTGGGGCTTAATGCAGGAATGTGATATCAGAAGAAATGGGAGAGAATGAGAGAAGTCTGGTTATGATGTCAATTTCAGATTTGGATTGTAAATGCAATAAAAATCCACTGGTCCTTTATAAGCAAGAGGCCCTTATGATCTGATATATGCTGTAAAAAGTATACTCTGCTGCTTTGCAGAGAATGTGCTGTAAGCACATGGTTAGCAGCTATTGCTCTAGAGATGAAGAGAGCTTGGACTAGGGTGGTACAGATCGGAACAGAGAGAGGTGAATAGATTTGAGATGTATTTTGAAGTAGAAATAACAGTAGCAGGACTTTTTGATAGGGTGGCTATGAAAAGGAAAATGAATCAAAATTTGCATTGAGTCACTGGGTAAATAATGATGGCCATTAGGAAAATAGGAAAGCCAGTGCAGTACTTTCTAATTTTTCTAGGAGTCTAAATTTAATTTGTTAAAATAAGTATGGCTACTTAATTATTGACTAGCTCAAGTAACCTTTCCAAGGCATCAATCTGGAAATTAGTAGAATCCAGTTCCATTTGGCTTGAAAACTTGGTCTTAAAATCCCCAATGGTAGATTTTGCATTACTCTGACTTCCAGTTATAGCTCTATACCTAGGATAGTATCTGGCATATAATGTATTCCTAATATATATTTACTGCCTTCAAACTTAAATATATGTAATTTCCACTATGGATCAATGCTTCTCAGAGATTCCCAAGTTTACTACCTTTTATTGACATCTTAAATAAAGATACTATTTGAGTAGATTCACAGGGCTATCCTTTAAACTACTGCCCAGCTGGGAACCACACAGGACTCTCTATTGAGGATGAACTGCTCTAGTTACATTCCTATTTCTGCATCCTTTGTGGAGAAAGATGTGTGGGCACGCCACACTGACAGGACTTGGGAGGCATCACAGAAGGCTCAACTAGGGCTCAGACTCTCAAAACCACTGCAGGAAGATCTAGAAAAGTCATTCTCAGATGAAGGATGTCCCTGGTTAGATTGAGTGTCCCTCACTCTGCCAACACCCTGAAGGTGTTAGTACCCTTGGTTTCTATCATGGATTTCTGCACCCTTGGGTTCTATCATGGGTTGACGCTAGTCTCAGGGTCACAAGCATCCTTACCCCAGGGTGCAGTCTTCTAAAAAGGGCCCCTTCCACTGTCAGGGCTTAGGCCAACCCACTAGCACCATTGAGAGTCTCTCTCTTTTCCAAGGAAATTCCCCAGCCCCACAGCTTCCCAATCATGAAGTCTTGATTTCTGACAACCACCCAGTTCATCAACCATTGCTAGAAAGTTCTATTTAATTCACAACTTGTCAAAGTATAAGCATTTTCTGCACCTTGCCTCCAGGCAGATGACCAAAACAAACATAAGACTGTGTCTCAAGCTGATTCTGTACTATTATACTTCATCATAACTCTAATCCTCAAAGCCCATGCTCAACGATATTGATGATCTCCCATAGCATATGCTTTATTCCAACTTGGATTTTACCACTGTCTTCCCAACAGTATCCAAATATGTAATTCATCTACTACTCTCCGTCTGCTGTAGGGTATTATGTGTCAAACTCAGATAAGTTCACTTTGAACTCCAAAAGACTTCCAATAAACACAGTTCTGGTGTAAGTCTCCTGCCTGTGAGCAGACAGGCCCCAAGGACTGTTCATTCCTCCTTCAAGGAGATAGCACTTGGCCCCCTTCCTGCCACTCTGCTTTCCTTCCTATCTATCAAGCTGGAAAAACTTCCTGATAGCATTCCTCATGATTGCCATCCTCCTCATGGTTTAAGTTCTGCCATCTCACCAAGGACACTAAGTATTCCACACATACCTTCTTCACAAAGACAGTGTGTCACCCTACATCTTCATCAGAGTCCCATCTCAGAGTAATGAACTAGATTCTCAACTACATCATTTGGATTGAACCACTGGCAATAGCACTAAGACTTAGTTATGTAGCTAAGGGTGTCAGAGAGGAATATGATTTAAAAGCATACTTGAATACCAATTCCGTAACAAGAAAGCTCACACAGCTACCAATAGGGCATGAAACCCATGCCTCACCTTGGCCTGGTTAACAAAGGGGCTTGAGGGCAGAATACTGTCAGGTTTTTGTAGAGGACTGTTTATTTCAGCCCAGAAGGGGTAATGCCATACACGAATTGGAACTCTTGGCTCTCAAAGAAACCCTCCAGGATGGAGCTACCGCATCACGACTTCCTCTCCTCCACTCCACCAGTCTCTCTGCTTTTTCTCCTAATTGAGACTAGCTGGTATGAGCCCAGAAACAGCCCCGTGGCCTTTCATGCATGTCTTTGTTGGATTCATCATCTGCTGGCATCTCATCCTTTGCTAACATAGTGTCTGACTTTACCCACATTCCCTGATTTTATTTCCCAGGTTAAGTATGAAATCCTGTCCAGGTTTCTTCACCTTAAGACCACTGTTTTTGCAATTGCTAATCCTATCTCAGCATGCCCATGAGCCATGATGTCATCAAGATAAAATATCTCAAGCTCTTACAGTAGAAACAAACTAGCTTGAAGTCTTTCTTTTATATTTTACAGAAGATAAAACTGTAGAGGTTAAGTGATTTACCCAATATCACAAAGTTAATTAAAGATGAGAACGCCTTCTGACCTGTAGAACAAATGATCTTTATACAGTAACCATGCCATCTCATTCTTAGAAATCATATTCAGTCAGAGAGGGAACCCCAAGGAGTGTGTTTCATGACAATTCAAGTTTGGGAACAAGTGACTGATTTTGAAGGTTAAGTTCTGTTCTGAAAAACAACACAAGCATTGAAAATGGATGCTAACAGCTAAAGTTTACACAGAAATACATCCAGGTGTTTTTTTATTTTTAATTTTCCAAAAAATTTGTCAAACTAAATCCTGATGGGATTAAAAAGGTGATTTTTCTTTAAAGCCAATTAACCAGTATATGAATAAATGTTTATATTTTTTTTTTTAGTAATCGTGTATGGATCACATATAACACATAGTTAAGGTAGTTGGAAAAAGTAATTTTTTAAACCAAGTTTAATGTCCTCACCTCAAAAGTGGAGATCTCTTTCTGTGTAAAGAGTCTTCCAAAAGTCAAATGCTTGGTAATAACTTCCAAAGGTGAGGTTCACTCTCAGGGTCAAATATCGATAGCCACAGAGTTCTTCCCCATCCCAAGCACTTTATTTTTCTGTAGGAATCATCACCAAAGGATCAGGAGCAGCTTGGGAAACATTATGTGCATTTTCATATTTTTTAAATATAAGAAAGTCTAAATTCCATATATTACTAAAGTCCACAGAAGAACAAGAAACGAGTCTATCTCCCAATGCCATTGTTTTCTTTAACTTTACTTGCATCATGTACATTTTTGGTGCTTTCCAAGTCAAATTTTTCTATCGCATTTTGAGTTTCCCCAACAAATTATATTGCTATTTCAGTGTCTGTACTTAAATGTACACCTAATATATGACTGTTATGTAATAGGTACATAAAGTTTTATACTAGTGTTTATTTTTTCACCAGCAGTTCTTATACTGCTGGTTTAAGAGCTGTCAAATGTAGAAAAGGGAAGCTGACAGGTATAACTTACAAGTAAATGAGCCATTTCCCCCAAATGGGTAAGGCTATTCCCAAAAGGATTAGCTTGGGCCAGTCTGGTCTTAGCAAATATTTTTCCTTCACGATGATCTATACATTTCTCAATTAAAAAGGCTTTTCTTACCAAGCTGTTAATAATAGACTTTAGCAATAAGTTTTTCAAAATCTATGAGGTTGGATTCTGCTCTGTGCTGTGCATGCTGGTAACTGAATCCCTCCTGCCAGGACAGCTGAAGGATGGCAAGTTGTCAGCTCAGAGTCATCTGCTAAGTCGTCAGTAGAGGCACTGGCAGCCAGCATCACCAGTTAAATCACAGTCCAGGGGACAAATGGTTTTGACAGCCAGATGAAACTTGAAAACTCTGGACACTAGAAGTAGTCTGCGCTAACTCCCTGCTATTCGTTGAAGCACTTCCTTGTACCAGGTACAGAATCTCTGTCCCAACTTGACCTTATGATTCTTATATTTTTATGTTGCCTCAGCATTCATTTTGTGTTTGGCTATCTAGCTTAGCTGATGAGTTCTCCTTTTTGTTGCTCTGGTGAGGAGAGATAGCTCTCACCCCAAACCCACATACTCAGCCTTCGGGTCAGCTAGATTTCTAGATAACATTTCTTTGCCAGAAAGGCTTTTTAACGTTGGGTTGTTTCAAATGTTGTGCCTGCTTGCTTTAAACTGCCCAATTGCTCCCCTTGTCCCATGACACTTAGGTTTCTCACCTGGACTCCAATAAATACAATTGCCCCAGGTTCACATTCCCCCTGCCCACACTTCCTGATCTCCTTGTGAGTGATCTCCAGGCATGCCATGTACTGCCCCCACCCAGGACCTGTAAGTAATAAAATGTTTGTGTTTTATTAAACACAATATGAAATGTTTATTAAACATAAAAAGCTTTATATAATTATAAGTTGTAGGGTAGGTTATATGTTTTTATGAAACATAAAACAATTTATTAAACACAATATAAAATGTTTGTGTTTCTCCTAATCATTGATGGGATGCTCTCCATCTTAAAGATCTTAAATTAATACATGACCTAACAAGTCTTCACAGCTTAATCAAAAGTTTTTGACGGCAAGTTTTCTTAGCTGAATGTTTCTTTCATTATTAGATATTATGTGTGTGCTTATAGCACAGATGTATAATGATTGGACTATTACCAGGGGGCCCATACATCCTGGTTTTCCCAGAATAGTCTCAGTTTTACATCTATTGTCCCAAGATGATTGTCAAGATCTCCTCACTTTCATTCACACCAGATTGAACAATACAGTATATTGTGCAATTACCCATTACAAATAACTAGTAATGTGGAATCTTTCCATCAAGCATTGGTCAGACAAATAATTTGATCACTGAAAGTACTTTTCTTTCACTAACTATCATTTTGATTGAGGTCTCTTTCCAAATGGGTTAATTGCAGCTGTTTTCTTCTGGAGCTTCTTTTCTGTGTTCTATATCATTGTTTCCAACTTCAGGAATACTCAGTGAAGCCTACAAAATTCCATTCTCACCTTCAATGCTCTTAATCAAGTGAAAAAATATTTAAAGCTTGATAATCAACTTAGAGTTGGCCATCTTTTGTATTGTCTCAGCCTGGAAATACATCTAGAAGAAATATAAGTCTGATAACCAAAAATAATTAAGGAACATTTACATCTTTACAGTTTACAAAAATGCCCCAAATCATAGCTTTTATTACATACAGTGCAACATCCTTTTCCCACCTTTCTCACATGTAGTATTTTTTTCTCCAGACATTAAATAAGGAAAACATTGTCCTCAAAGGTTTTTTTTATCTCAGCCTAACACACAGTACCAAAAATTAGAGCAATTTCAACCCCTGTGGGTTACCAAAGGAGAATACAACTGTAATCAGGGATTTGTCATTGAAGAGGTTATCAAATGACTTTGATAAAACAAATATCAATTACATCTGCATTAAGTATAAAGACAGAACAAGAACGAAGAACCAGCAGGGGTCTTTTAAGGGGACCTAAAGAATAATCTGAAGGAATTGTTTAGAAGAACACGCTATCAAGAGGTGAGAAAAGAAAGGGACTACCATAAAATCAATCCCTTCCAAAAGAATAGAATAGGGGAAAACAGGTACTTGAAAAAATGCAGGAAGAAGGCACTCCTCTCTATGTGACCCACTCTTGAACACTTCCGAAAGAGCCCTCACTTACCCAGGCAATAACCATTATTCAACTCTCCATGAGGCTGTCAGATTGCAAGAGGCAGCAGAATCTCTAGCACATCTGTACAAATAACGCTAGAAATTTGTACAAAGCTAAAAAAAAAAACTAGTTCCCCCCAACTCTGAGGTCTGAAAAAAACTTTTTAATATACTTTTCAAAACCCAGGAGATCCTATTGATTCAGTAGCAAGACAAACCTGGGGAAGACCTCTTTCTGCTCCATCTGAATGACACTCATAAAACATCGTTCTTCCCACGAGGAAGCAGGCTGTGCTCCGAAGAAAGGTTGGGGTGACAGGCACACTTCGTTCCAAGCAAATTCTATGACAGATGCATGAGTGAACTCGAAATATCTCAGAAAGGACCTTTCCCTGTAAAAGGTCACTGCACAAAACACAATAAAACTGTCTCCTATAGCATGCTCGTTTTCCAACTGACATGCCTCAAAAGTGCATGAACTGAGAACTTTTATGCTCCACACTTGGCTAAGAGACTTTTAGAATTTTGCATTCTCTTGGGTACTTGCATGTCTGTCCTGTAATATCATTTTCATTTTCTAGGAACTCTGTTCTGTCCTCTTACCTCCTCCTGTTTGTGTATTGGTTAGGTTTTATTTTTATAATTTATTCTTGTGATGTACATTTTAATATGACACAACAAAGAATGCAGCTCACGTTTCTCACCAAGTGATAAAGGCATTTTCTATATCTTCTTCTACGTAGCAAGTGTCTTCTAAAAGTTCACCTGGCCAACAGCTTTCTACTACGCCTCCTTCCTTCACTAGCCTTGTTGTGGGCATTCACCAAAATCAAAACACTGAAATGTGACTTGCCTAGTTGTGACAAGAGAAAAAATGTACATTAGGAAACAGCATAGGACTGGGAACCTGTCAGCTATAATTCATGGTCATCTACAATGCTTGTTTTAAAACATCACCAGTGAAAGAGCATAGGGCATACAACATTGCACATAACCAACTAGTGTATATAGATTTACAGATCACAAGAGGAAGGCAGGAAAGTCTGGAATTGTCTGGTATTGTTGCAGTATCTCGGGAAAAAATGTGTACCTATCAGGTGTGTAAAGGAAGCTCAGAAAAACATGTCATCACAAAATGATACATTGAGAAACAGTTGTATGAGAGAAGAGAAATTCCAGGGACCAGAAGTTTATTACACACTCAGGGATAACACAATATCAGAGGTGAGTATCATAATAATTGACTGTTGGTCCGGTGCTTTAAAGGAGGTACTTTAAATCCTAAAAATTAAAGATATGCTGTCAAAGAATTCAGAATCCATTCATTGATTATACATTTAGTGATGCTCTAGGTAAGTAATTATTACGCATCAGGAAAGTTTTTGCCTTCACTCCTTTCAGAGCTTCTACTAAATATTTATACATTAAATATTTACACAAAATTTAATTCTATATAAGTGAATTATTTTGACAGCATAAGTATAGTATATAATAGTTTAACAGAACACAAAAGAGGTACATAATAACCAAGAAAGGGGGTGCTATTTTGGGATGAAGATGAAGATAGATGATGATAAGTTCATGACATTGGTCCCTGAAAGTAAAACAATCTAAAACCTAACCTTAGCATACTTCTTGAATCAATTTTAACTTATTTATGTGGTCATAATTGTGTTTACTGCTCCATTTTAAAATGTGACAGGCAGAAAATCACAGTCTAAAATATGCTATAAGGTGACTACAAAACTGGTTGGAGATGTTGCAGAAATAAAAAGAACAAAAGCTTCAGGGAGTCCAAGGGTAGAAATAAAAGACATGACTGAAAACAAAACCCAATGTAAGTTCCATATATGAAACAGCTGCATATGCTATTCTCCTGTGCAACCCATCATCTCCATTCGTGGTATCAGGAAACAAACAACAGGAATGATTCCAAGCAAATAATCATCATCATCCAAGAAAATAATAATCATGCAACCATCCCCCAAACCAAAAACCAAAACAAAGCAAAACAAAAATTATTGTTTGTTCTTCTCTAAAAAAATTGAACTAATTCCCAGGAGAAAAGCAAGGCTTTAGTTAGATGTTGGCATCTGGGAATAGTAATTTTCACATTCTATTGTGGTGGAGGCTCATCAATGCCAAATTTCACCTCTTTAATATATTGGATCACCTGCCCCTCCCTCTGTTTCCTCTATTCCCACAGATGTCACTCGGGATAAAGATGATGATGATGATGATGATGATGATGATGATGATGATTTGAGACAGAGTCTCACTCTGTCGCCCAGGCTGGAGTGCAGTGGCCGGATCTCAGCTCACTGCAAGCTCTGCCTCCTGGGTTTACCCAATTCTCCTGCCTCAGCCTCCCGAGTAGCTGGGATTATAGGCACCTGCCACCATGCCCGGCTAATTTTTTTTGTATTTTTAGTAGAGATGGCATTTCACCGGGTTAGCCAGGATGGTCTCTATCTCCTGAACTCGTGATCCGCCCGCCTCGGCCTTCCAGAGTGCTGGGATTACAGGCGTGAGCCACCGCGCCTGACCAAGATTTTAAGTATAAATAATTCTATTAGATCAAAGGAAAACCAAAGCAGTCTGCCATTTTTGTTTCCCTTAAATACAAATAGACAATCAAAAATAATAAATATTTTAGGAGATCTGGCAACATTATGGGTAAAGACTAAGGCAAGATGAAAACAGGGATAGTGTAAGAAACAAACAACAAAAAGACAAAAGGAACTCTAATAAACTTACACAAATTGGAGAAACTATTATTACCAAAAAAAAAAAAAAAAACAGAAGGTAACGACAGTTAAAATAGGGAGCAAGAAAGACTACGTAGGAACTAAAAACACAGTTGTTGGAATAAACAAAATAGAAAAGTAGAGGGACTAAACACAGCAAAGGGACTCTCACTAATTAGACTAAAGTACAAAGACAGAAGTCATGAGAAAGGATAAGTCTAGAAGATCTAACATCCAGATATTAAAAGTCAGAGAAAGAGAAGAGAGAAAATGAAGGAGAGAAAATATTAAAGAAAAGATAGAAATAAAATTTCCCATAGCTCAATGGAAGACATTAATCTATAAACCAAGAAGTTTCACTTAGTGTATATTGTAATAAGTACAAAAATAATTCTCAAGTATGTCATTGAAAACATGTAAATACCTAAAAGAATGAGATGCTCCTGAAAGTTTTTAAAGGGAAACAGGAGGCATAAGACTGGTACTTGACTTCTCATCAACAACAATGGATCAGAGCTTTAAAATTTCGAAAGGAAACTCTTTTCAATCTAGAATTCTATTGTCGGCCAAAGGGTCACACAAATATGACAGCATGCAAGAAAGAGAACATTTACCTCTTTCTCTTAGGAAGTTACTTTAGGATGTATTGTAATAAAACAAGAGGATAATTCAAAAAACAGGAAGCTACCAAAATATCAGATCTAACCAAGAAGTTTGATAGCACCAATAACACCAAACTTAGACATTAGCGATGCAACAGGATGTCCAGGAGCTGTAAGTCCAGTGTGGAGTAGGGAAAAAGAGGACTCTAGAAGGGGGATATATTTGGAGTGGGGGAAAGCAGACCAAATAGACCAGATAATAAGATACAGAGTAAAAAATATATATATATATATATGAAGATATGATGCAGGAAAATAGAATACATAAAAGAAATGCAGCTTAGTTTTAAGCAATTGACTAAATATAAGGAAAGAAACATTTATTTGAACTCAAATGCTAGGAATCTTTTCAGTGAGTTAGAGGTCATGACATTGGTCTCTTAAAAAAATGTAATCCTAACCAACTTTTTACCTAACATTAAATGATATTTATGTGGCAATAATAATGTTAATACTGTTTATTGCTCTACTTTTAAAGTTAACCTTTGGGCAAAGATCATTGCCTTTTTAGCAGGACATGCAAATATCAACAACCTAAACACAGAAAGAGTGATCAACAGAAGTAGGGTCTGAAATGAGTGAGAAAAAGTTGGGGAAAGTATATGGGACCAAGATCCTCATTTCATCCTATGGGGAATAAAGAGATAATATTGCAAGTCATCAGAATAAGAAAATGACTTTAAGTGTTTTACTTAAAGCTTGCAGCTATGTTACAGTTATATGAATAGAAGGAGAAGATTAATAGAAGAAGGAGAGTTAAGTATAAATAACCAAAATCCCCATCATGCCAATTGCAGAGTGAATTGCCTAACTCTGATAGATTCAGAAATTATTGAGTGTTCTACCAAAAAGTCTAAAATAGTTGGTAAAAAATTTTAAAAATAAAAATAACTAAAAAGACTACTCTAGGGAGTAGAATGCCACTGGGGAAAATGGAGCAAGAGACTTCTATGTCTCATTGGCAGTATTTTGATACTGCTTCATGTGAGCATTAAAGTGATACTTTGATAAGAAGTAAATATGTGCTTGTATGTATAATAATTTTAATAGTAATCTTGGAATACTTTCTATGTGTGATACATGTGTTGTGCCAGGTACCAGTATAAAGTCAGATCTTTATTTATTTTATAGGCTATGTATAACTTTTGTATAGAGGGCTTTATAAATAACCTTTACATACAGTGATGTCCCTTTACTTATGAATTTGAGTTCTTGAAGATTTTCTTCTTCTTTCTCTATAAAATTTCATGATTAGCAATTAAATAATCAAGTTTAAATATGGTCCTTCACTGTGTCCTTTTAAAAAAATTTAAATTGATACATAATAGTTGTACATATTTTCGGGCTACATGTGATGAATTAATACATTTGTATAATTTGTAAAGATCAAGTCGGTATAATTGGAATATGTATCACCTTAAATGTTTGTCTTTTGTTAATGCTGGAAACATTCAAACTATTCTCTTTTAGCTATTTTGAGATAGAAAATAGATTATTGTAAATGACAGTCACCCTACTCATCTATCAAACACATTTTTCTGAATTGCAAAAACACTATAAAGGTGTAAATACTGGGAACCTGAGGGTAAGGTATCGTTCGTTAAAAGAAGGACAAAGCCCAGGAGGACAAGGTCAGGAACCATAAAGATATTTTGCTCACTTCACTATTTCAATAAGGCCCTTTATCTTCATAGGCTTTTAGCTTTAGAACCCAATAAGTACTTAGCTTATACTTACACAGGAAAAGTGAAAAGTTCAAAAGGACTGAACTGATCCTTAACCCAATGACCTAGAAGACAGGGCATGTTTATTAAACCAGTCTCTTGAAGTTGAAAGTTTACAAAACATGGGCAGTGGGGAACAGGAGTGCTAAAAACCTCTGAACATGAAACATTTCACTCAGCTCTCCTAATGTATCTTGTTTTGACAAATTCACACCCAGTGGCCCATATTAATGAGGTGGCAATTAAATCACAAGCTATGTCAGAAGCTGAAGAATGACTTTAGGACAAATGTTTATCGTTCCAGGCCATGTGCACACCTTTGAACCTTTGTGAAGTTCAAACATGCAGAACTCAATGCAACGCACCAGGCCTTTGGCCAGTGTAGGACTCAATATGAAATAAATAAATGGGAAAAGAAAAGCAAAAGCTGATCAAGTATAATGTCATTATACAGTTGTAGCTTCAGAATTTCAGATTATCTTAGTACTTAAATATAAACACACTATGTCTATAAAGAGATCTATTCACACAAATTAGAAGTGCTTGTCATATTGGATTAGAAAAAGAAACAGATCATTTCTCATCGGAGGTCAAAGATAGAGTATAATTACTCTACTTTTTGCCATCTTTATGGTGAAGAAGCTGACATCTTTGAAGTTGACCCAGAAACTGTATTGGGTGATTTTGTGTCTCTAGTTAGTTGTAGGGCAGGTGATAGCAAAAGATTCTGGAGCCAATTCACAAATACTTCCCAGGAGATGTTAGAAGTGAGTCTACTCATTAATGCTAAAACGTGCTTGCGTTCCCCAAATCATCTCTTTATCAACTTTACTATATCTTTGCCATCTCCAAAAGAGAAGAATCTAGCTTTTAGCTTTTTTTGTTGTTGTTATTTCTTTTTGTACTTTTTCAAAGCAAGCCTTATTTTAATTTCAATTTGCATTAAACACTAGAGGCAGAGAACACTATATTTCCCCCTGGGTCTCATATAATCTTGGTATTTTTGCCACTTCAGGAAATGTAGTGAAGAAATAGAGGTGTTTTCAGTGCCAAGGACTGCAATGAGTTGATTTACAAGATTTAAAAATAAAGGATATGATTAAACAAATGTGAGCTTAGGTCAGTAAACTCTACATGTTTGATTGGCACATACAAACGTACCCCAGACACCAATAAAAAAATATGGAAGTAATCTTAGGGCTGCAAGGCTGAAATATGGTTGAGACTCGATGAGTCAATACTATGATAGACAAAACCCTAATCAATTATATCAGACACATTTTTGGAGAGAGGTCGTTGGTTGAGAAAAGCAAAGAAAAAGGAAAGCAGAAAATAAACGTTATATTCCCCACATTGGTCACAGGGACTAAAGCAGTATCATTTTCTTGGCAAGGCCAGCCTGGTGGAGGTGGGAATGTTAAAATCATCTTAATTGGAAGATAGCAATTAAGATCAACTCCTTCTCATTGTTTTAAAGTCATATTCTCCCGCAACTTTCTGAAAATTTGGCATCCCATGTCACTAATTTACAGGAAGACAATGAATTTGTCAGGCCAACTCAACATTTTCATCAAACAGATGCATTTCTCATTATAAATTGATAATTTGGCAATCTGATTACAATTGGGATTGCCATGTTGCTTCTCCTTGGGGAGAGGAGTCTGTGAATTGTTGTTGCCTTGAGTGTCATGGCCTGTTTAACAGTTATATTGCTCACTGTAAATAAAAATCTTGGCATTCTAGTTTGTATTTAATACAATATGTGAACTATGTTAACATGAACCTGATTCTGAGGAATGGATCCACTCCTACCTAGTCTGCTAGCAAAGACACAGTTCTCAGCCTGCAGTCCTGAGGGAATAAGGCCCAGTATCATATCACCAAGGAAAATACCACCAAGGGGGCTCTGTCTGGGTAGCCAGTCCCATTCAAGTCTTCCAGTCTCTGAGTATACCTTTGAGTTAAAAGATGTAAGAAAGACATGTTATTTTAAAGTGGTGAGTAAGAACGCAGCTATTGAAAGCAAAAAAAAAAAAAAAAGTGTCAAAATATGTAGTATGCCTTTCTATAGGCTTTGTGACAAGGGAGGAGGGAGAGAAGAGAAAAAAATGAACTCAGATTATATAATTTGCCAAATGTCATTATAGTAACTTTACGTTCTATATTTGTCTTCTGAGAAATGCTTTGCCTTACTGTAATCTCTAAAACGGCAGCTAGATTTTCAATGGAATTATATCTGAAGAAATAGTGTGGAGAAGAGAGCTTAGACAAGGCCCATAAGCATATAATACATCTATTACATTAATTCCCAGAAGGAAATGACTTAATTCTGAATGAAAATGATCAATGTCAATCAGAACATTCTTGTAACTGGCACATTAAACAGATAAGGATATGATTAAACAATCTTATATAGAAAGATATATTATTATCCTCAGAGCTCAAACGTTACACACAAAAAGTCACCTAAAACTATCACATACTATGTCTTTATCCTAAAATGTTTGAGGAAGAATAACAACATTCAGCTAGTGCAAAAGCTGGAGCTTCTCTCTGTAATCCCAGCACTTTGGGAGGCCGAGGCAGGCGGATCACCTGAGGTCAGGAGTTCGAGACCAGCCTGGCCAACATAGTGAAACCCCGTCTCTACTAAAAATACAATTAGCCAGGTATGGTGGCACATGCCTGTAGACCCAGCTACTCGGGAGATTGAGGCAGGAGAATTGCTTGAACCTGGGAGGCAGAGGTTGCAGTGAGCCAAGATCATGCCACTGCACTCCAGCCTGGGTGACAGAGTGAGACACGTCTCAAATCAAACAAACAAACAAAGAATAAATCTGCTTTTCAAGGGAAATGCTTGCTTTTGAGGCAGTAAACATCCAAGTTTAGGTATACCCGAGATGGAGACTATGCTGAAGAGACAGAGAAGCCTCTGGGTAGGTGATACTAATTCCTTGATACATCAGAGTGTTTCTGATTACTTTTCGCCTTCATTACCCAGTTAATTACTACAGTGTAGAGCTCATCTATAAAACAGCAATAGCCCTAACACCACAACAGCACATAAATCAAATAGAAAGGAACTTCCCAAACGTGGTCACATTTTTCTTGGTTTTGCACACAACTTCCAGACATCATCATCTAAACACTTTAACAATAACATATGATTAACATAGGCATTTGGGTAGCCTTAGAGCTTAAAGCTTCTGTTGGTGACTGCAGGCCACACTTGTCTCCCTCTTGACTACTTCTTACTGCATTTATTGTCATATGTAATTGACTCTTTACTCAATAAGCATTCACTCATTCAAAGTGCTAACTGAACATTTTAGCCAACACCCTTGGGGATACAAAGATAAAGATATTGACCACTGCCCTCAAAAATTCACAGTCACGCGATGTGCTCTAATTACCACCATTGCACAGCATGGTATCATCTTAGCCTGCTGGACACAGAGTTTTGCCGTTGAGATGTCCCCTTGTGTTTATTCATCATTTCCATGTCTATATTGGGAATTTTTGTATATAGCACAGTATACAATCCATTGGTGGGCAAAAAGGAAGTTTTCTAACAGTTCTTTGTGTCTGATTAAGGGATAAAATGCCATCTTCAATTGTAACTGCAGGAATATACAGCTAACAAGGTCGTATTTAGGCGATTATATTATACCACCTTTTAACTGTCTATATTGTTTTCTTTCTTTCATTTATTTTTGATAATGAACCAATACTACTTGTATAATCAGGAAAATATAACCAATGAAAATTAGAAAAATGGAACTTAATGAGAAAGAACTGCTGAATGTTTCAAATATGTATGTGCTGTCCCACAAACAGATATGTAGCAACATTTATAGTATTTAAAGAATATAGCTCAATGTGGGGGAAAAAATTCCTGCTTTGCCTGAGAAGAGAGCTTCTGCTCACCATGACTCCTCATCATTCTTTTTGCTCATGTATTCAACCTACTAGAAACTGTTATAACAACAGAGATGCAGTAAAAAGCCCTTTGCAATTCACCTTTAATCTTTGACCCTTGTTATGTCTGTCACTTTTAATACATGTGTTCTCTCCATGGTATTAGCGGTCATGTTTGATAACTAAACACATCATGTCAGAGGCCACCCAGTAGCTTTCATGATGAAAAGAGGTTTGATCCCCAAAACATGACCCCCTCATCCTGGTCATTAAGTCTATTTCTAGTACTGCAAATTATTCCACAGGGCCAAGCAGAAGAGTGTCCCAGAGCGTAAAGCTCAATCCAGACTTCCTGGGGGCTCCTTATTAATTTTATGCTCAATCCATGGCTACTAGTGAAAATATTATTCCATTCATTTTCTCATTCACTCATTCAATCCATGCTTGTGTAGTGTGTATCTGTCTGGTATTCTGACTAGCCCTGAGGACTCATGGCAAGTGATGAAATGGACACAACCCTCACACACCTTTTGGTCAAATATGGAGACTTAGTGGCCACAGACCATCATTTCTAGAGTCAATTCAGCCAGCCAGGCAATTCATGTGCCCTGGCAGTTCAGGGGTCCCCGAAATAGATCTGCATCAATCAGTTCTTCCATGAGCATTTCTACCACTGTTTTCATCATTCATTCTTATTCTCATGTACGTTAGCCAAAGAATGGTTTTCTACTTTTAATGAAGTTCATTCTGTGTTTACTACCATGGTTTTCTGAGTGTGTGTGGTGGTAGGAGACACAGTATAGCTAACCACATCGGCCAGATCAAACATGGAGCTCCAAAGGGCAACAGAAGCAGTAACCTTACCTTCTTCACATTCAACATAAACATGTAGGAAGAACCCGGTTCTCTTCAGTTTCAGAGTGTCTATGATGAGCATGTCATCCATAGAACTATGAGAGAACATAACTATTAAAAAGTATGGCAAAGTGACTGTGATTTAGGATTTTGCCTTTTTATGCTAACCTATTACAGCTAGTACTCTGCCGTGCACGAAAGCAAGGTAAACTAAGTGTTCTCTTTCTTATACATTTCTAAAGGAGACAAAATTTGCTTTGATTTTGTTTGTCCACTCAAAATTTGATTTCTGGACCCTACAGCTTGCTAAAATACAAACTCTTAAATCTCTAAGGTGAATAATTCCTAAACTATTGTTTTAGATTTGAAAACGTAGAGGTGGGAGGATCACTTGAGACCAGGAGTTTGAGACCAGTCTGCCCAGCACAGTGAGACCCCTGTCTTTGAAAAAAAAAAAAAAAAACAAATAAAAAATTAGTGGGGCATGGTGGCACATGCCTGTAGTCCCAGTTACTCAGTAGATTGAGGTGGGAGGAACAATTGAGCCTGGGAGTTTGAGGCTTCAGTGAGCTATGATCATACCACAGGACTCCAGCCTGGGTAACAGAGCAAGATCTTGTTTCAAAAAAAAAAAAAGAAACAAATGGAAAACAAAATGTAAAGAACTTCAAATAGTTGTATAGCACAAAGCAAACCAAATACCCAACCATATGGCTATTACAGAGATGGAAGCTTAATATCGCTTTGGGGGTTCTCTCCTGTGTCTCAGATCTATTTGTTTCTTATTACTGACTCTGCTATCTATCTGTATTTTCCATGAAAACCCTAACTCAACATTTCAGTCATTTGCATTCTCTTGATAATAACTGCTCTTCCTCCTACTTGTCACGTGGCCTCAACTCACTGAGATGCCAGAAATCAGGGCACCATGCTAAGTCTTCCAAGTCCAGTAAATTCTACTCTTTTAATGTCTCAACAACCACTTATCCATCTCCCTCTGCAAATATGAACTTATCTCTGTTTAACTTAAAATACTATGTTGTAAGGATCAAGTCAAAACTATGTAGTAGGTCATAAACCAGCTCATGTGTGCTGGTCTTTTATTTGAATCCCCCTGCCCTCCAACAAATCTCCCATCATTCCCCCTTTCACATCTTGTGGTCTAGGAATATTTGATTTGTTGTTGTTGTTGTTGTTGCAGTTCCTGAACACTGCATTCTCTATCTCCCTGGAGGCTTTCATGCAAGTGTTTCTCTTTGCCCTTCACTGGCTGAGGTTTCTGGCATGCTATAATTCTGCTTAGATGTAATTCTTTGAGGAAACTTCCTTACCCTTTCTTCCCCACAACTGGCAAACTGTTGAAGTTACATGTCCCTCCTTTGAGCTCCCACATTTACATACCCTATCTTTATCAGTATCACAGCATGTAACACACAGAAATGACAGATAGTCAAAGTAGTGGACATCTCAAATACCCTGACTTAATCACTACACATTCTATGCATGTAACAAAATCTCACATGTGCCCCATAAATATACTTCCTTATCTGCCTCCTAACATAAGACTGAGCCCTTCCAAGTTGGGTCCCTGGATTCCAAGTGCATGCACTGGACCTAGCACTGAGTATAGCAGAGGTTGTTATACATCATTGGTAGTCAATACATATTTAAATACATAAACAAATGAGGCATTCTTTTATATTCATTCTAGAAAATTCATTCATTAAAAAAAAATGAGGAACAAATGTTTGGGTGAAACACAAGGGCATCTCCTGCTTCTCTTGGCATCTTTTGTAAGTTATGAGGTTTCTGTGAATTTTATGATGGAGAACATGGAAGGATTCCATATTCTACTTTATATTAAACTCTCTACCTATGCAGAAATCTATTCCACTCTCTTATCTCTCCCCTTTGGCTTTTTCGTTTTCTAATCTATAATATTTTCTCTGTGTTATAAATCATCTGTCTTTATGTTATAGATTATACTTACTCATAGTCATACTTTCTACTTTCCCACAATTTCAGCTTAAATCATTCCCCATGATGGCTATCTTAGTCTCTGTCACATAAACTTTCATCTTCACTGCTCATTGCTTTGTTCCCTTCATACCAAATTCCCCAAAGATAACCTCTTGTCTTTTCAAACAAAACCATGCCAAAGGTGCCTGGACGGCTTAAAAATGACTGGCCACCATAGTCTCAGCTTTGGGCATGGAGGAGAATGAAAGGGAGGTGAGGTCATGTGGTCTGTATACAGTTTTCTTCTTAGCAGAGAGAACACTGCGTATGGTTGGGTATGTGTGGAGGGGATATTCGCAAGAAGCTGTCTGTGGAGGGGTGGAAACGGGAAGGGGGCAGGCATTTATAGTACACCCGCTAAAGACTTTCTAACCACTTTGATCACAGGTTTGGTCAGTAAGTGCAATTCTTACCTTCTATGATTAAAAAAAAATACTAGTTGTCAATTTTCTCTCATGAAAAGAAATCCCCAGAGTTTCAGAAGTGACTGAATACCACGTTCAGTGGAGGCTCCCAAGGAACAATAAAATAATAACTCATTGAAGGTGTTATATCCTAGAAGCCAGACACGATGTTGCCTTCCAGCTGCTTCCTAACCTATTTACTGGGAGAAAAGAGAAAATATATTTTGTTTGTTTACTTGCCAAAAACAGATATGAACTGACGTAATGTCTTTTAATGTTTTCCTTCAATATTTATTTCCTTCCTGCCATTATGAAGTACTTTACCATATAACTTGCTATATGCTAGCTTCTTTACACAAATAACCTTATTTTTTGTTACCACATATGACACAGATATTATCTCAGCTTTCAGGAAAGGAGGCTTTTCATAATCTATATTCCTAACCAAATGCAAGTTTTTTCTTCCTCTATTTCTATGACGGATATTCTCTTTAGGATGAATGTAATAGAATCATCTTACTCATAATAGGGTGGGTAAGCTTTGGATACCAACCTACCTCTGCCTGATGTAAATATTCATAGCTCTGAGACGGCTCAGAGCTCATCAATAGAGTTGCACAGATAGATCAGGCTGATTGGAGGGTCTGCAAAGACAATTTCAGAAATTCTCCACTTCAGGCCGTGACCTACATTGAAAATCATAATCTTCTCTTTCATTAGCAAAGGCTTCTAGAATACAGAACCATCATTTAGAACCTTGCCTTAAATTTGTTTCCTCTGACATTCTATATACAGCCAATTTCCTTTTAAAGAAAACAATATTGTATTTCCTACACTACAAGTATCTGGAATACACCAATTACAAATATTTGCTGTTAGACATCATTTCATGCAGTCAAAATTAAGGTTTAAGGTTTTTTTCTAATGGTAATAAAAAGAAGATAGTTTTCCTCAATCTTCTACTTAAACTAAGACTGATTAAATCTGTGACACCTTATTAAAAATTAGCCAGAAGCTCAATGAAAAATAAATAAAACAACAAGCATTTCTGGATTTTTCTATCTGCCTTCACTAGGGCTTTCAATTCTCACTGAAAGAGCAGAAATCTTACACTCAGGTGACTGGACTCTGATCATAACCGGATGGAATATACTTAGTATACGTCACAAATTTTTCATAAGCTTAGAATGTTAATGCTTAGGGTAAGATTAAATACAAGCAATGCCTGATACCAAGCTCTGCAGTGTCGCATGAATAATCCATTTCTTAGGGTTTCCTTAGCTTTGGAGAGGCTTTTATAGCATCAAAGCTGAGCAAATATTTTGCAAATGAATCTGGCTTTAAGTGATCCAGTGTTAAATTCAGATCATTAGTGGAGGAGAAGCTCCCTCTCATCTCAAGAGAAGAAGCTCTGCAGTCTTCAAGTTCTTTAAATATTGACCTGGAAAAGAACATCCTGAAAAAAGTATGCTTTTTTTTTAAGCTCTTTTTTTAAGCTTTCCATTAGGCCTCCCTTAAACCATCCTAAACAGTTAAAAATCTATCCTATGGGAGAACATATTTGTAAACTATACATTTGATAAGGGGTTCATATCCAAAATATATAAGGAACTCAAACAACTCAATAGCAACAAAACAACCTGATAAAAAACGGGCAAAATATCTGAATAGACATCTCTCAAAAAAAGGCATACTAGTGGCCATCGGATATATGAAAAATGCTCAACATCACTAATTATTGGATAAATGCAAATTAAAATCACAATGCGATATCACCTCACAGCTAATAGAAAGGCTTTTACCAAAAAGACAAAAGATAACAAGTGCTAGTGAGGATATGGAGGAAAGGGGACTCTTGCGCCCTGCTGGTGGGAATGGAAAACAGTGTGACCATTATGGAAAACAGTGTGAATATTTCTCAGAAAATTAAAAACAAAACTACCATACAATCCAGCAATCCCACCACCAGATATATATGTGTGTGTTTGTATATATACATATACACACACATATATACATATTGTATATTGTATATATGTATATATACATATTGTATATTGTATATATGTATATATACACACATATATGAAATGAAGTAAGTATTTCAAAGATATATTTTACACTTCCGTGTTTACCGCAGCACCATTCACAACAGTCAAGATATGAAATTAGCCTAAGTGTCCATCAGTGGATTAATGGATAAAGGAAATGTGTTATATATACAAAATAAAATGCTACTCAACCTTAATAAAGAAGGAAATCCTCTCATTTGCAATTAAGATGGATGAGCCTGGAGGACATTATGATAAGTGAAATAATCCAGGCACAGAAAGACAAATATTTCATGATCTCACTCATACTCAGAATCTAAAAAAGCTGATCTCATAGAAGAGAAGAGAATGGTGGACTGAACTGGTTGGAGGTGTTAGGAAGATGTTGGTTAAAGGATACATAATTTCAGTTAGATAGGAGGAATAAATTCTAGATATTTATTGTACACCATGGTGACTATCATTAATGATATATTGTATTCTTAAGAAATGAAAGAGTAAATGTAAAGTGTTCTCACCACATAAATGGTAACTATCTAATGTAATACATATGTTAATTTGATAAAATTTAGTCATTTCATAATGTATGTATATTTGAAAACATCATTTTATACACAGTAAATACATAAAATTTAATCTGTCAATTAAAAAATAAAAAGGAATCTATCCTCTTAAGGAGATCTAGAGAATAACTCTGTGACCAACCTCAGTCACACTTTTCAGGAAGGTAAACAAATTTCCTTAACAGGAAATTTTTCCATACAGCACAATTAATCTATCATGGTATAATTGATGTATACTTCCTTTTTATGTATCCTTAGTTAAGATGACAAATACTTATTTACCATTTATGTGAATGGTTTATATTCTCCTTTCAACCATGCTTCTTCTAGAGTAAGTACTCCCAGCTGCCTTTATCTTTTCATAGGAGTATTGGAATCATGAAAAAAATGCTCAAGTTGTCAGTAGAATGAAATTCATCCTCGACTACAAAAGTCTTAAAACCTCATAGATGAGAACATTGATCCCTTTTCAAGTCTTTGAAAACCAAATGTGCCTTGGGTGAATTAGGTAAAGCTCCAACCAATCACATCTGCCACTTAACTAGCTCCAGATATGCTGCTGGTCTCAAATAATCAACATTGGTGAGGTTGTATATTATAACTCGGATCTTTAGGAAATAAAGAAAAACTAAAGTGAGTGAGACACTGAGAATAGATTCACAACAATGGTGGGGGAAAAATATGCTGGGAAAATGAGTGTAGCCAGAGAATGGAAGCCATTCATTGCCTGCTGTGGAGTTTGGAAGATAATCTAAAAGCAATAGTCAAGCATTGGGAAGACTTTTTTCTTCTAATTTTATTTTTAAAATTAATTTATAGTCATATAAATTATAGTTTTATGAATTATATCACATGTATAGATTTATATAATCACCATGAGAATCATGATGTGGAACAGCTCCATCAGTTCCCCCAAAACCTCTCATGCTATCTCCTTGTGGTCACACTCTTCCCCCACCCAAACCCCTGGCACTCACTGATTTGGTTCCACCATAACTCTGTCTCATTGAAATTCTATATGATATATGATAGGTAAACTTTTTGAGGTTGACTTCTTTCATTCTGTATAATGCCTTTGAAATTCATCCAAGTTATTGCACATATCAATAATTCCTTTTAATTGACAAGAAGTAGTAAGATACCACAGTTTGTTTTTCTATTTACGTGTTGAATGGCATTTTGATGATTGTCAATTTTTGACAAATATTAATAAAGCTACTATAAATATTCATTTTTTGTGAACATAAATTTAGAGTTTGCTAGCGTAAATACTAAGGAATGGCATGTATGGGTCATATGATAAACATTTGTTTACCTTTCTGAGAAATTGCCAACCCGTTTTCAAGCAGCTTTGCCATTTTGTATCCCTATAATCAATGTGTAAGAATTCTAATTGCTCCACATCCTTACCAGGAGTTGGTAGTGAAGGGTCTTCCATTTTGTTTTCTTTTTATAATTATCATTCTAGTGCTATGACATTATCATTTTAGTTGCATTTCCCTAAGCTAAGCTAATGATGTTGCACATAGTTCTGCTTGATTACCTTCCCCATATCTACTTTGGTTAACAATTTGTTCGAGACTTTTGCCCACTTTTAAATCGTGTTCTTTGTATTTTTGCCACTGATTTTTAAGAGTTTTCAAATATATCTTGGATGCAAACCCTTTGAAGAATATGCAATTTGAAAAGATTTTATTTCTGTCTATAGCTTATCTTTTCACTCTCTTACAGTGCCTTTTACAGAGTAAAAGTTTTAAATTTGTATAAAGTCCAATTTAAATGATCAAATATACACATGTATTTTCTTCTTAGATATGCCCAAACTCACTACCTAACTCCAGGTCATGAAGATTTTCTTCTAAACATTTTATAATTTTGTTTTTTACACTTAAATCTATGATCCATTTTGAGTTTATTTTTGCGCAATACGTGAGGATTAGGTTGAACTTCCTTTTGTATACCAATTGTTTCCTATTGTTTCATTACTATTTGTTAGAAACATTACCCTTTCTGCAGTAAGTTGCTTTTGCATCTTTGTTAAAGATAAGTTGGCCTATTCGTGCAGGTCTATTTATGTCCCGTTGATCTAAGGGACCCATTTATCCCTTCTCTGGTACCAGACTCTTGATTACTGGAGCTTTTTAATAATTCTTAAAATTGAGTAGTATAATTTATCCATTCCTTTTAAGAAGTGCTTTGAGTATTCTAGTTCCTTTGTCTTTTCATACGAATTTTAGTATTAGCTTGTCTATACCTACAAAATATTCTGCTGTGATTTTGATTGGAGTTGCATTAAATTTATAGATCAACTGGGTAGAATTAACATGTTTAACATGTTTAGTGTTTTAATCCATGAACATGGTACATGTCTCCATTCATTTAGGTCATCTAAGAGTTTTTCATGAGGGGTCGTAGTTTTTTGCATACATATCTTGTACATGTTTTGTTAGGTTTATATCTAAGTGCTTCACATTTTGAAAGCTATCTTAGTGAAATTACTAATTAAATTGTGCTTGCTAATTATTTATTGCTACTATACATAAATACACACATAACCTTCTTATGTTTTTAATGCTGTGGTGTCAGGAGTGGTGATTCTTCCATTTCTGATATTGTGTCTTTTATCTTTGTTCCTGTCAGTCTTGCTAGAGGTTTACCAATTTGATTAATCTATTTCAAGAACCAACTGTTGGTTTCATTAATTTGCTCTACTGTATTTCAATTTTATTGATTTATGCTCTTTGTTATTTTTACCTCTGATTGCTTTGTGATTTTTTTTTTTTTTGCTTTCCTTTATATAAGTTCTTAAGGTGGCTGCTTATATTATTGATTTGAGAACTTATTTTCTCATAACACAAGCATTTTACATAATAAATTATTCCACATATGGCTTTGCAGACATCTCACAAATTTGATATGCTGCACTTTCATTTCTATTTAGTTTGAAATCATTTATTATTTTCTTTGACACTTCTTCTTTAACCGTAGAGTGTTTAGAATTGTATTGTTGAATTTCAAACTGTTTGGAATTTTTTTCCCCTGGTATCGGTCATTTATTTCTAATTTAATTCCACTATGGACAAAAAAATATATTTTGTGTGACTTCAATTCCATGAAACTTGCCACACATTTGTTTTATTATTTAGAATGAGGTCTATATTAATAAATGTAATAATTATTCCACGTCCTCTTGAAAAGAATGCCTATTCTATTGTTTTGGAGTAGAGTGAGAAAAACATCAATTATATTCAGTTTTATTGGTTTTTTCCTTCAGCTTTTCTATATCAAGGCATACTTTCTGTTTACTAATTATGTCAATTTTCTAGAAAGCATTGTTGAATCTTCAAAGCGTAATTGTGAAAACATATGTTTGTCCTTTCATTTTTGTTTCTACTTCACATATTTTGAAGCTATGCTGTTTGCTACAGACATAGTTAAGGTTGTTATGTCTTCTTAGTAAATTGTTCTTTTTATTAATATTTAATTATTATTTAATGTTATCTTTATTCCCATTTTCCTTGCTTTGAAGTCTATTTTGGCTAATATTGATATAGCAACCTGAGTATTGTTTTATTTAATGTTTGCATGGTTTATAGTTCCCATCTTTTTGCTTTGGGCATACCTTTATCATTATTTTAAAGTGATTTTTTGTACAGAGCATATTGCTGCATCATATATTTTTCTTTATTTATTCTAGTAATCATTAGCCTTTAATGATTAGACCATTTACATTTAATGCAAGTATAGATATGCTTGGATTTAAGTCGACCATTTCATTATTTGTTTTCTGCTGGTTGTTTCTGATTTTTATTCCTCTGTTTTAGCTTTTCTGCCTCATTTTTTGTTATTGGATTTCTTTTAGTATTCCACATAAGTATATCAGGTTTTTACTGTATCACTTTACGTATATAAAAAATATTTTGATGATTACTCCAGGGATTACAATAAACATGCTTAATTGTCATGTTATATTTAGAATCAATACTTCACTTTTTCAAGTAGAATGTAGGAATCCTACTACCATCATATAGGTCCTTTTATATTATAGTCGATATTTAAATTAAATCTGCATACTAGATAAAAACTGTATCAGCCAATGTCATATTTTTGCTTTTGACTGTAATGTGTTTTACATAACTCAAGAAAAGGATGATATGTACTATATTTATTTATATAGCTACCATTTCTGCTGTTCTTTCATGAAACTTGCTCTTCAGTTTATTTTCTTGTGTGTGAAGAATTTCTTCAGTAAACTTTTTAGAGGGTGTCTATGGGCTTTTGTTTTGTTTTGTTTTGTCTCATTTTGTTTTTAATCTGAGAATGTCTTTATTTTGCCTTAATTCTTGAAGGAGGTTTTTGTTGGATATAATATTTTTACTTGACAGTTCTTTTCCTCCAGCATTTAAAAAATGTTGGTTGATTTCTTTTTAACTTCTGTGAAATCTGACAAGAAATTTGAAGTTATTTAAATAGATTTTTCTCCACAAGGAATATATCATTTTGTTTCAGGCTTTTTTCAAAGTTTCTCTTTGTCTTTAGTTTTCAGCAGTTTGATTATGATGTCTTTGGACATGGATTTATTTGTGTTTATTTTGAGTTTTCTGAGGTCCTTGAATCTGTAGGTTTATGTGATTTGGCAAATTTGGGATGTTTCAGCCATTATTTCTTCAAACATAAGGGTGTTTACATACATTTGTGTACATGCTCATACACACACGCATATATTGCGCTCTTTCTACCTTCCTGGATTTTCAAAGGCATAAATATCAGACCTTTTTATATTTTCCTGCAGGTTCCTGAAGCTATGTTCATTTTTTCTTGAAATCATGTTTCTCTGTGTGGTTCATATGAAATAATTTCTATCAATCTATCTTCAAATTCATGGATTCTTGCTCTGTCACTTTCATGGAGCCTTCCAATGAGATTTTTAAAAATTGAGTTACTGTGTTTTTTAGTTCTAAAGTTACCATAAAATGTTTGTATATCTTTTGTTTCTTTGTTGCGATTTTCTTCCTTTCAATTCATTTAAAGAGATTTGCCCTTACTCCTTGGAACATTTTAATAATAGCTGCTTTAAAGTCAGTCAGGTAATTCCAAGATCTGTCCTTTCAGTGTTAATGTAGGTTGGATTTTCCCATGCAAGTTGAAATTTTCCTAGCTCTTCATATGCTGAGCAATTTTTCATTGTATGCTAGGCCTACTGAATATTATATTATGAGACCCTAAGTCTTGTTTATTTTTGGTTTGCTTTGTTTTTTTAATTTTTAGGTCTTGCTCTATCACCCAAGTTGGAGTGCAGTGATGTGCTCCCTGAAGCCTCGACATCCCCAGCTCAACTGATCCTCCCACCTCAGCCTCCCAAGTAGCTGTGTCTACAGGCTCATGCCACAATGCCCAACTTTCTATTTTTTTTATTTTTTATTTTTCCTAGCAACCCAGTCTCACCATCGGCCAGGCTGGTCTCAAACTCCTGGCCTCAAGCAATCCTCCTGCCCTGCCCCCGCAAAGTGCTTGGATTACAAGAATGAGCCACGATGCACAGTCTCTAAATCTTGTCTTAATTCAATCGAGAATATCAACTATTTTTTAATCAGGCAATTGGTCCAGAAGGGTTAAGTCCACAAGTTCTGACTAGCTTTCTCTTTTACATTTTCATCTTTATTTTAATATCATTTCCATTTTCAAAGTCTTCTGAGCACTATTTAGATATATCCTGTGTGTTGTGTCACACAATAGCCAGTCTGGAATCTGGGCAATGATGTATCAAAGCTCATTTTTCAAAGTCTTCGATAACCTATCTAGGACCAGATATATTCATGTACAGTTTGGATTTGAGTCCAGGCATTATTAAATACGACTTATGAGGTTGGTCTTCTGAGGTTTTCTTTCTCTGCAATCTCTCTGGTACTTTTTGGTTACCTGCCAATTCTTTATCCAGAAAATGGTAGCTTTATTCATTCTTCTCTGCTACAAGCTCTTGTGACTGTACCCATGTTGGAGGTCAAGAAGGAAGACACAGAAAGGAAAAAGCCCTTTAGGGCTCCTTATCTTGGGACCAAATTTCTCATCCTGAGAGCTTTAGAAAACTGGGGACCCTCTGCTGCTGTCACTGTCACTGCCAGATGAAGCTCTTCCTGTCTTTGTTGATGTCTACTTCTGAATTTCCCAAGTCAAAGCTGGTTCTTTCAGGGGAAAAACATGGTAAGCTCACTCCTGGTTTTGTTTTATTTTCAGGTCTGGTCTTTCTCAGTCCATCTGCTACAATTTACTTTTCAGAGTCCTTGAAAATATAATTCATGTGTTTTGTCCAGGTTTGATAGTTGTATTCAGTAGGACAGACAGGGCGCAGTCTGTTTATCTTATTCAAAGCTGGAACCTCACTAAAGCGTTTCAGACAGGGTAAATACCATAATAAATGTAGTAATTAAGAAGGAGAAATCTTGTTGTGTGTAAGTTGTCTTTGACTGAAGAGAAAAAGACTGAAGGTACCAAATAAACTTTAGCCTTTTGTTGTTAACTTCACTCATAATAAGCTTCTACTTGCCATTTTTCTACAAAAATAATTACAAATTAGATAATCAGTTTCTAAATAACGAAGTTATCCATATTGTAAAATGATTTTTTAACATTTGGAAATTAATTTGGCATGTTACACGTCATCAGATGTCAGACATTTTTCAAATAATCATTCATGTAGATACCAAAATAATATAAGAACATCCACAATAAGAAGGGAATTCAATTTTTAAGGCTCCTATTTTTAATCAATTTTTTTTGCATTCATCTTCTATCACTGAGTATTTCCTAAATCAAGCTCAGCAATACTGAAGGCTCAGAAGATCTTTTGCTGCCAAAATAATCCATCTCTGAAAAAACATATTGGTACTTTAAGCCTAAATTTTAAAATGTAGTTCTGAATTTTATATATATATATATGCCTAATATATACATATACACATACATATACATATGTGTGTGTGTATATATATTACACACACACACACACATAAGACCAGACAAACGTTTTTAAAAGCCTACTGAATGAAATTAATCTTTTGTTTCCAACCTGACAAAGGACATCACATATAACAACTAACAGCAAGCAAAACAGTGGGCATTGTGCATATAGTCAATGTCTCCTTCAATTGCATAGACTTTCACATTCCAGGCTTACCTAAGTCATGAGTTGGCAATATTTGATTTTTTAAAACACAATAATGTGCTTTGACTTCTACTAAAGAAATTTTTGAATTCAGATAAACCAATTCCTTGAGTAGCTATTTATGATAATTTAAATTAAAACATTTATAGGCAAATGGTCGCTCAGGTAATCAACTAGGATCTAGAACTTCTAAGGTCATTTGTAAAATCCTTAGGCTCTTTTTTGGAATTTATTGTTATTATGAGACTGATAACAGAGATTCTTTAGAGTTGTTCTCTTCCCAGACCAGAATCCCTTTATTGTGAAGTCTGTGAGGGCAAGAACCAGGTGGTAAGCATTGGAATAAAGTCATGACTAGAAAGAGTCTGTTTTTTGTTTGTTTTGTTGTTTTCTGGTTTTGAAACAGGATCTGGCTCTTTCACCTAGGCTGGAGTGCAGTGGCATGATAATGGCTCACTGCAGCCTCAAACTCTTCAGCTCAAGCAATCCTCCCACCTCAACCACAAGTAGCTTTGACGACATTGATACACCACCATTCCTGGCTAATTTTTTTTTTTTTTTCTATTTTGTAGCGATAAGTCTTGGTTAATGGCCCAGGCTGGTCTCGAACTCCTGGTCTCAAGTGATCCTCCTGCCTTGGCTTCCCAAAGCACTGGAATAACAGGCATGAACCACTGCACCTAGCATTGACTGAGTGTATTTTCTACTCTTGATCAGGAGTTGAGGTGAACATCTGTGCCTGGGCCAGAGAAGGTATGCAATGTTTGTTAAATTCAATTACTTTCTTAAAAGTTTAATTTCTTACAAGCCCCCATATTGATAATGTGCATCAGTATAGCCTCTCTTTTCCATCTTTTATCATAAACCCTGGAAATAATAGTAAACATTCACATTTACTATAAGAACTGTGCTCAGAAACAAAACACAAAACAACACCTCTGTGTTTCCATTTTTCCAATTCTCTGAGAGTTGTATGTTAAAACATCTGACAGACTAAAATACATACCTAGTGATTTTTCCATTGCCTCCTCCTCTACTGGAACTATGAACTAAAGCAAAAATCTAATGGCAATTTAAGTTATTTGAGACCAACACTAGAATAACAATCATAGGCTAACACAGACAAGAGGAAGGAAAGATTAAGCATCTGGTGAATGAATACTATATGTCAACAAATATCCTATTTGTTTTATGTACAGTATCTGATTTATTCCTCATAGTAAGCCTGTGGATTATTATTAACACAATTCTACAAATAAAAATACTGAGGCTTAGACATGATAAAAAGAAACTAAATGAAAAAAGCAATTTGTTCACTTTTAGTTTCACAGTTGCAATTATAACACAAAGCCAAAACAAACATCCCAGAATTTGACAACGCTTTGTGAATATAACCATACAGTTCCAGCTTACTTGCCCAGTCAGTGTTCAGTGTAATGTCATTGAACATTTTTAGATGTGATTTTTTTTTTCATTTTTCTGAGAGGATCCAGATCACTTTAGCAATGCCACCCAAAACAGAAGATACAGGCACTTGGACAGAGGTTTCCAGGGACAGCATTCCTCTTTCACGCAAGCAAAATGAATTTGAACAACAGGTGGGGCTAGTTTCCTTTACAAAAGACCATGGCAGGACACAAATTCTCTCTGCAAGCCTGACTGCTTGGAGGAACACCAAGCCCTCTCACAGCCCCCAGTCTTAGTAACAGCAATACGTGCTCCCAAATTTCACATTCTTTCAAAGTTCATATTGAATAAGAATTTCAAAACTTGGGGGCATATTTTTAAAGATAGAGAAGTATACAGAAATAATTGATGGTAAATATAAACACTTTCTAAGTACTCCGTATTTCCTCCAATTCTATCAGAAAACAAAATGAAATAAAAAACAAACAGAAACAGTTATTGCCATGATACATACTTTCATATCTCTTGTTCATTCGTTTCTGTTTCTTGCAGTGCCTGCAACAGAAACTCAAACTGAACCTTGAGCCAAGATGGCCAAATAGAAACAGCTGCAGTCTGCAGCTCCCACCAAGAAGAACAAAAAGAGCGAGCGAATTACGCATCTTCAGTTGAGGTACCCAGGTTCTCTAATTGGGACTGACTAGACAGTTGACGCAACCCACAGACAGTGAGGAAAAGCAGGGTGGAGTGAGGGCCCACCCGGGGCCTGCATGTGGCAAAACGAGCTCCCTCCCTGAGCCAAGGGAGCTGGAGAGGAATAATGCTACCCTGCTCGGAAAACCACACTTTTCCCATGGATCTCTGCAACCAGCACTCTTGTGAGCCCACACCACCAAGGGCCCTGAGTCCAAAGCACAGAGCTGTGCAGACTCACAGTGGCTGCTCAGGTGGGCGACCACTGGAGTTTTAGCATACTCTAGCTCTGGGAACGCTGATGAGGCAGAAGATCTGTCCACTGCTGTGGGAAGCGGGCTGAAGCTAGGGATCCAAGTGGCCTTCCTCAGCGAGCCCTGCTCCTGTGGAATCCTGTAAACTGAAATCCACTGTGGAATCCCTGCCAGTCAGTGTAGCAGGTTGGAGACCGCCTAAGAAGACCGAGTTCGGCGGGGGAAGAGGTGGCTACCGCCACTGCTGCTCCAGTCAGCCATTTTCCCCTGCTGCGGGTGCCAGTGAGACTGGGTGGTATGGACCAGGAGCAATTCCCCATAGCACAGCACAGCACAGCAGCTGTGACAGTTCCTGGCCAGACTGCTTCTTTAAGCAGGACCTTGACCCATTCCTCCTACCCAGGTGGGGCCTCCCTGTGGGATTTTCAGCATCCCCAGACAGGAGTCTATGAACAGAACTCTGATCCCCTCGAGAGGAGCCCCTAGGAGGAGGGGCGGCCGTGGTAACGCAGATCAGCAATCTTACTCTTTTCTGCCTGCCAGCTCTGGAGAGTCAGGGCAGCTGGGATGAGGCGGATTCCCCTGAGTGCAGGACACCCTCTCTGCCAAGAGGAAGTCAGGCTGTTTATTTAAGCGGGTCCCTGATCCTGTTCTTCCTGACTGGGTGAGACTTCCCAACAGGGGTCTCCAGACATCTCATACAGGAGCATTCTGTCCAGCATCAGGTTGGTGCCCCTCTGGGGAAAAGGAGCAGTCTGCCATTTTTGCTGTTCTGCAGCCTTCACTGGTGATTCCTCCAGGTTGGGAGGACCCCAGGTAAATGGGGTCTGAAGTGGACTCCCACCAAATGGTAGCAGCCCTATGGAAGAAGGTCCTGACTGCTAAAAGAAAAACAAACAGAAAGCAAGGACAACAATATCAATGAAAAAGACCCCACAAAAACCTCATCCAAAGGTCAGCAGCCTCAAAGATCAATGGTAGATAAACCCAGGCAGATGAGAAAAAATCAATGCAAAAACACTGAAAACTCAAAAAGCCAGAGTGCCTCTCTTCTCCTTCAAATGATCATAACGTATATCCAGTAACGGCCCTGAACTGGGCTGAGGCTGAGATGAATGAATTGACAGAAGTAGGCTTCAGAAGATGGGTAATAACAAACTTTGCTAAGTTAAAGAAGTACGTCCTAATCCACTGCAAAGAAGCTAAGAACCACAATAAAATATTACAGGAGTTGTTAACCAAAATAACCAGCTCAGAGAGGATAGAAATGACCTAATGGAGCTGAAAAAACACAACATGAGAACTTCACAATGCAACCACAAGCATCAATAGCTGAATAGACCAAGTGGAAAAAAGGGATATCAGAGCTTGAAGACTATCTTGCTGAAATAAGGCAG
This sequence comes from Theropithecus gelada, assembly GCF_003255815.1. Lineage (NCBI taxonomy): Eukaryota > Metazoa > Chordata > Mammalia > Primates > Cercopithecidae > Theropithecus > Theropithecus gelada. The sequence continues at coordinate 30,812,540 of NC_037676.1, read as the reverse complement.
GCAGGCAAGATTAGAGAAAAAAAGAATGAAAAGGAATGAACAAAACCTCTGAGAACTATGGGATTATGTTAAAGACTGAACCTACAACTGACTGGGGTACCTGAAAGAGACAGGGAGAACAGAATCAAGCTGGAAAATATACTTTAGGGTATCATCCAGGAGAACTTCCCCAACTTAGCAAGACAGGGCAATATTCAAACTCAGGAAATCCAGAGAACCCGAGTAAGATACTCCATGAGAAGATCAACCCCAACACACATAATCATTAGATTCTTCAAGGTTGAAAAGAAGAAAAATATGTCAAGGGTAGCCAGAGAAAAAGGCCAGGTCACCTATGGAGAAAAGCCCATCAGACTAACTGCAGACCTCTCAGCAGAAACGTTACAAGCCAGAAGAGATTGGGGCAATAGTCAACATTCTTAAAGAAAAGAATTTCCAACTAGAATCTCATATCTGGCCAAAATAAGCTTCATAAGTAAAGGAGAAATAAAATCTTTTTCAGACAAGCAAATGCTGAGGGAGTTTGTCACCACCAAGCCTGCTTTGCAAGAGCTCCTGAAAGAAGCACTAAATATGGAATGGAAAACCTGTTACCAGCCACTACAAAAACACACTGGAGTATACAGACTAATTACACTATGAAGCAACTTCATCAAAAAGTCTACAAATAATCAGCTAGCATCATGATGACAGGATCAAATTCACATATAACAATATTAACCTTAAATGTAAAACGGCTAAATGCCCCAATTAAAATAATGGCAAGCTGGATAAAGAGTCAAGATTCATCAGTGTGCTATATTAAAGAGACCCATCTCACATGCAAAGATGTACATAGACCCAACATAAAGGGATGGAGGAAAATTTACCAAGCAAGTGGAAAACAGAAAAAAGCAGGGGTTGCAATCCTAGTTTCTGACGAAATAAACTTTAAACCAACAAAGATCAAAAAAGACAAATAAGGGCAGGCATTACATAATGGTGAAGGGGACAAGAGAAGTTAACTATCCTAAATATTTATGCACCCAATACAGGAGAACCCAGATTCATAAAACAAGTTCTTCAAGACCTACAAAGAGACTTAGACTCCCACACAATAATTGGGGGGATACTTTAACACCCCACTGTCAATATTAGGCAGATCATCAAGACAGAAAATTAACAAAGATAATAAGGACTTGAATTCAGCTCTGGATCAAGTGGACTTGATAGATATCTATAGACCTCTCCACTCCAAAACAACAGAATATACATTCTTCTCGGTGCCACATGGCACTTCCTCTAGAAATGATCAAATAATTGAAAGTAAATCTCTTCTCAGAAAATGCAAAAGAACTGAAACAATAACAGTCTCTTAGACCACAGCACAATGAAATCAGAACTCAAGAAACTCACTCAAAACCACACAACTATATCAAAATTGAGCAACCTGCTCCTGAATGACACTTGGTTAAATAATGAAATTTAGGCAGAAATCAAGAAGTTCTTTGAAACCAGTGAGAACAAAGAGACAACATACCAGAATATCTGGGACACAGCTAAAGCAGTGTTAATAGGGAAATGTATACCACTAAATGCTCACATTGAAAAGCTAAAAAAATCTCAAATTGACATCCTAACATCACAACTAAAGGATCCAGAGAACCAAGAGTAAACAAACTCCAAAGCTTGCAGAAGACAAGAAATAACCAAGCTCGGAGCAGAACTGAAGGAGACAGAGACACAAAAACACCTTAAAAATAGTCAATGAATCCAGGAGCTGGTTTTTTTGAAAAAAATCATTAAAAATAGACTACTAGTTAGACTAATAAAGAAGAAAAGAGAGAAGAATCAAATAGATACAATAAAAAATGATAAAGGGGATATCATCACTGACCCCACAGAAATACAAACAACCATCAGAGAATACTATAAACACCTCTATGCAAATAAACTAGAAAATCTAGGAGAAATGAATAAATTCCTGGATACATACACCCTCCCAAGACTGAACCAGGAAGAAGTTGAATTCTTGAGTAGACCAATAACAAGCTCTGAAATTGAGACAGTAATAAAGACCCTACCAACCAAAAAATTCCCAGGAACAGATTGGTCTATCAGAGGTACAAAGAGAAGCTGATACACTTTCTTCTGAAACTATTCTGAACAATTGAAAAAGAGGGACTCCTCCCTAATTCATTTTATGAGACCAGCATCATCCTGTTACCAAAACCTGGCAGAGACAACAAAAAAAGAAAACTTCAGGCCAATATCCCTGATGTACATTGATGCAAAAATTTTCAATAAAATACTGGCAAACCGAATCCAGCAGCACATCAAAAAGCTTATCTATCATGATCAAGTTGGCTTAATTGCTGGCATGCAAGGCTGGTTCAACATATGCAAATCAATAGACATAATTGATCACATAAACAATAAACAGAACCAATGACAAAAACCACATGATTATTTCAATGGATGCAGAAAAGGCCTTTGATAATACTCAATATCCTTTCATGTTAAAAACTCTCAATAAACTAGGTTTTGAAGAAACATACCTCAAAATAATAAGAGCCATTTATGACAAACCTACAGCCAATATCATATTGAATGGCCAAAAGCTGGAAATATTCCCCTTGAAAAACAGCGCAAGACAAGAAAGCCATCTCTCATCACTCCTATTCAACATAGTATTCAAAGTTATGGCCAGAGTAATCAGGCAAGAGAAAGAAATAAATGGTATTCAAATAGGAAGAAAGGAAGTCAAATTGTCTTTGTAGATGACATGACCCTATATCTAGAAAATCCCACTGTCTCAGCCCAAAAGGTTCTTAAGCTGATAGGCAACTTCTGCAAAGTCTCAGGATACAAAATCAACATGCAAAAGTCAGAAACATTCCTATACAGCAACAATAGACAAGCAGATAGCCAAATAATGAAAATGAACTCCCATTCACAATTACTGTAAAAATAATAAAATATGTAAGAATGCAGCTAACAAGGGAAGTGAAGGACCTCTTCAAGGACAACTACAAATCACTGCTCAAGGAAATAAGAGAGGACACAAACAAATGGAAAAACATTCCATAATAACAGATAGGAAGAATCAATATTATGAAAATAGCCATACTACCCAAAGTAATTTATAGATTCAATGCTATTCTCATTAAAATACAATTGACATTCTTTAGAGAATTAGAAGAAACTACTTTAAAATTTATATAAAACCACAAAAGAGCTCATATAGCTAAGACTATCCTAAGCAAAAAGAGCATAGCTGGAGGCATCATGCTATACAACTTCAAACTATATTACAAGGCTACAGTAATAAAAACAGCATGGTACTCATACAAAAACAGACACATAGACCAAGGGACAGAATAGACAACTCAGAAATAAGACTGTACATCTCCAGGCATGGTGGCAGGCACCTGTAGTCCCAGCTGCTCAGGAGGCTGAGGCAGGAGAATGGTGTGAACCCGGGAGGCGGAGCTTGTAGTTAGCCGAGATCGTGCCACTGCACTCCACTCCAGCCTGGGCAACAGAGCAAGACTCTGTCTCAAAAAAAAAAAGACTGCACATCAACAACCATGTGATCTTTGACAAACCTGACAAAAACAAGCAATGTGGGAAGGATACCCTATTTAATAAATGGTGCTGGAAGAACTGGCTAGTCATATGCAGAAAATTGAAACTGCACCCTTCCTTATACCTTATACAAAAATTATCTCAAGATGGAATAAAGACTTCAATGTAAAACCCAAAACTATAAAAACCCTAGAAGAAAATCTAGGCAATACCATTTAGGACATAGGCACAGACAAAGATTTCATGACAAAATTGCCAAAAGCAATTGCAACAGAAGCAGAAATTGAAAAATGGAATCTAATTAAACTAAAGAGCTTCTGCACAGCAAAAGAAATTATTATTAGAGTCAACAGGCAACCTACAGAGCGGGAGAAAAATTTTCCAATCTATCCATCTGACAAAGGTCTAATACCCAGAATCTGTAAGGAACTTAAACACATTTACAAGAAAAAAACTAATAATCCAATTAAAGTAGGCAAAGGACATGAACAGACACTTCTCAAAAGAAGATATGCATGGCTGAGTGTGGTGGCTCATGCCTGTAATCCCAGCACTTTGGGAGGCCAAGGCAGACAGATCACCTGAGGTCAGGAGCTTGAGACCAGCCTGGCTAATATGGTGAAATCCCGTCTCTACTAAAAATACATAAAAAATTATCTGGGCATAGTGGCAGGTGCCTATAATCCCAGCTAGTTGGGAGGCTGAGACAGGAGAATTGCTTGAAGCCGGGAGGTGGAGGTTGTGATGAGCTGAGATCTTGCCACTGCACCACTCCAACCTGAGCAACACTGTGATATTGTCTCAAAAAAAGAAAACCAAAAGAAAAAAAAGAAAGAAAAGAAGACGTTCATGCAGCTAACAAACATATGAAAAAAGTTCAACCTCACTGATCATTAGAGAAATGCAAATCAAAACCACAATGACATACCATCTCATGCCAATTAGAATGGCAATTAAAAAGTCAAGAAATTACAGGTGTTGGCAAGATTGGGGAGAAATAGGAATGCTTTTACAATGTTGCTGGGAACGTAAACTATTTCAATCATTGTGGAAGATGGTGTGGTGATATCTAGAACCAGAAATATCATTTGACCCAGCAATTCCATTACTGGGTATATACCCCCCCAAATATAAATCATTTTATTACAAAGATACATGCACATGTATGTTCATTGCAGCACTAGTCACAATAGCAAAGACATGGAATCAACCCAAATGCCCATAAATGATAGACCGGATAAAGAAAATGTGCTACACCATGGAATACTATGCAGCCATTAAAATGAACGCGATCACGTCCTTTGCAGGGACATGGATGGAGCTGTAAGCCGTTATCCTCAGCAAACTAATGGAGGAACAGAAAACCAAATACCATATGTTCTCACTTATAAGTGGGAGTTGAACAATGAGAACACATGGACACAGGGAGGGGAACAACACACACCGGGGCCTGTCACGGGGGCCAAGGGGAGGGAGAACATCAGGATAAATAGCTAATGTAGGTTGCTGCCTAGTTATAAATGAAGGTCTCACAAAATAGACCATGGAGACTGGCCTGCCATCTTTAGACATGTGGCTACAAAAAGCAGAAAGGGGGAAACAGGCAGTGTGGGAGAGACAGCTGCCAGTCCTGGGGTAGATGGCACTTGTCACGTTCAGTGAGCTGCAGGGGCCAAATAACAAAGTGAAGAGTAAGTCTGGAGTGACTGTGCAACAGCTGCCTGCATCATCCCAGGAGAAGTTTTAGTTATACAAAGTCAAAAACTAAAGAATGGGAAAGGGCCACCTACCTACCTTTGGAAAGAGAGATGGGCCTGAGGTCCTGGGGTGACCTGGGCACAGAGGCTGCTGACCATGGAGACAGAGCTTGGTGATGGATGGTAGCCATGGTAGCAGAAAGCTTATGACAGTGCAATGCTAGCACAAGGGGACTGTGCTGATGGCCTAATCCCAATCAGACCATAGCACCGTCTCCCCAGAGAGACAGCTGCCATCAGGGAACCACTGAAATGACTTGAGAGCCAGAAAGCAGTTCTTGTTCTAGCCTTTAGGGTCTTCTATAACCCTGCTAGAGGGGCAATGCAGCAACACAAAATAATTAATCCTACCAGATGAGTTGACCTGGGGAAATATCTTTCGTTGAGTTGTTAGTATATATGCTGGCTGTTTATTTATGTCTTGGGAGCTTGCATTTTATTTAAAAATAATTCCCTGACTAGAATTTTGTTTTCTAAAAGGCGAGAAACTCTCAGCATTTTGTTTGACCTGTCTCCCTGCCTTTGCTCCACGCTTCTAATCTGAAATGATGCTAAAGCATGGCAGACTGCGCTGGGGACTTATTCCTTTAGTACTGCCAACTCTCATTAGTTTGAGCCACAGACTTTGTGAAGGGGATTAATGAGAGGCAAAGGGACAAGAATAATTCTGTCTATGATCACCCCCAAACAGTGTCTCTAAAGGATGTGGTTCCCTCTGTAGCTATGGAGTATTCTTTAGTAGGTTAAAAAAAATAATAATCCTCAGTAGTAAGTGAATGTTTTATTTCACATATGAAAGAGGCTGAGGAAGGGGATAGAGCTGAAAAGGTGAAAAAGTTGCTAAATATAAGGTAATTTATACTTTAGAAGCAAAGTTCAGCATCAGTGTCTGGCCAAAATCTACTCTTTGTCTTCAAGTTTATTCTTAGCCTATGAAGAGCAGAATAGCCACATTCCTACGCTGATGGCATTTCTGAGATTCCCAAACACGAACTGTCATGATATGATTACCCAGATCACCATCCTATCAAATCAACCACATAATGTTAACATGCAAGGCTGCTGTTAGGATTCACTGCCACTACAAATATTAACTTTCACATATGTAGTATGACAGATCTAGAGAATGAAGATCTTATTATGTGCATTGTATTTTGAAATGTATCCGTGAGTCATAGTATAGACATATGTTTATTATTCAAACAGTATAAACTACAATAAGTAATGATGATTGTGAAAGCTATTAAGTTACTGTAAAATATTAAGAACTTTCAATATAAATAAGTAGGAAAATAGATTCATAGCTATAATGAATATAAAAAGAGTGATTTATATAACTTTTAAAAGAAAAATATTTAGAGTCCAGAGATGTTCATTACATTTTAAAATAATAATACAAAGTTGAATATCAGATATTAGATTATATCATAATTTTAAAATTTGTGGCACTTTTTTTTTACAAACCAACATTCATAATTTTAAATATAATTATTATTGAGACAAATTCAATTGTTAAGTATTTAATACCATTTAGGTCATGAGACTTTCAAAATGTTTCTGCTTAGCAATTTTTCACATAGGTAATGTTAAATCAAATCAGATGTGGGCTTTAGAAGCCTCGATATGAGTCCTATGTAATAAAGTACAACCTAACTTAGTACTTAAACAATTTGAAAACTTAAATTAGGAATTTGCTTTTGTAACAAATAGTAAAGTATCAGCCAATCACAGCAGCCTAGCTTCAGTGAATCAACTGTTCCAACCATGTTCAAACAAGGCAAAGGCTGAGCTGTAACCAACCAGCTATCTCTGAATCTCACCTCCAGCATCTGTACCTCATTTCCATTTTCCATTTCACACCACACTGCAGCCTGGGAGCTCCTCAGAACCGTTTTGGTTCTAAGGGCTGCCCAGTTCTTGAATTGCAAGCAAAAGCCCATTGAGATCTTTAAACGAAATATGCTGAAATTTTGTCTTTTAATAGTAAGAATACATTAACAATGGCAGAAAGTTAACTTTGCAACTCAAAATTTCATTAGTAGGAAAAACTACAAAATTATGCATAACATTTAAATCATCTTTGATCCACACATAATCCAGAATATGGGAAATGCGAAGAAAAATGTGTTAAAGAAAAATGAGGTACACAAATAATACTTTGTTTACTTTAATCAAATTTGAAAGCAACAGATTTTGACAGAATGACTTTGAAGACACTTTCCTAAAGTGTGTTAATGAAGGGGAAGGTTTGAACAAAAACCTTGTTAAAATGACTACCCATAGAGATGAATGCTACTTTCAGGAAGTAATGATACTCTTAAATCAGTGTACACAAATTATGAATCCTGATACAAAATTATTTCTGCTCCAGTAAAAAATGTTTATTAAAAAACTTTTTCATCACTCATTTCACTATGGATAGGAAGGTTAGTGATGTTATTAAATGTATCGATCGAAAGTGAATATCTATTTAATATTGCAATTATCTCATGTTCCCTTTTCAACTGCAGGAGGAATCTAGCAATTTATAATCTTGAAAAAACATGCTTCTTGCAGTTTTTGAATGTCTAACTTTTGAAAGTTAATAAATGGAAACATTAATTAAAAACTATAGTTATAAATTTTAACTATTATTATTCCAAAACTTCAACTTCGCCAACCCAATATTTATTTTAGCTAGACATTTAACATTCACTTATTCAGTACACTACTATAAGATGACCTGAATGTTAATTCCAAATGAAAATAAAATAATGCAAAACCCTGAAATGGTCTTAGAAAAATACGTAGGCAAAGCTCTTATTATGCAGATGAGGAAACTAAGTCCAAAATCAAATACTAAATGGCTGAGCTGATGCCATCATTCAGTTCTTTAATATTCCTGTCCTGCCATTTTAACATTAGGCCACATTCATCCTTACAATCAGAAAATTGTTTGAAAAATTCTTATAAATATTTTTTTCCATTGAACAGTAAACCATACATATCAGAAATACCATTTTAATTCTGAGATGCACAGTCCTAATCATCTTGAGTTCGCTCATTAGAAGAAAGAAGCCACATTCAGGAATAGTGAGGCCAAAAAAACCGTATGGACACAACATGAGTTATTTGTGCAGTTTTCTTTCCCTAACTATAAGAGCCATGTTCTTAAAGATTTGGGTGAAAATTAATGAATTAGTAATATAAAAATAGTAGTAAAAAAGCTGATTATGTTTTTAAAATATTAGACAAACTATAAACTCTAGTTGATTAAGAACCACAATTTAGAAGCCAGTGCTCCCTAAAAGTCATGGCAATGAAATAGAGGGAAAAATAAATGAAACTTTACGCAAGTAAGAAAAATGTCCTTTGTTTTTTAAGCCACTGTAATTTGTAGCTTTTCTGTTAGTTAACTTAGCTGCTCCTACCCTGAATGAGACAGTGGCTTAAGTCTCTTTGAAGAGAGTGAAGATTCAAGAACACAAGCAAATTTGAGAAATTATTCATTAAGAGTATTTCTCATGGGATTGGACTACAACCCCTCTCCCATTGCACAGAAAAACATCCTAGGAGACAGAGAAAAGGCTGCAGAGTATCTAAGACTAGTTCCCTGCCTTCATCACCTAGTATTCCCCTAGATTACAGACAAACAGATAATCCATGAAAGGAAATTCAGTTCTCAGACTGCATATTAAGTAAAGAAAACAAACAGTATGGTGAGAAGAGAGTCAAGAGACCTCCTACAATATATTCCATCTAGGCATCTTAGGGACATACAATCATGAGCAAAAAGAAAAGAAAATGCTATGGCAACTATAAAATCCTGCTAGATTAGGGAAAGGAGGAAGGAAGGAAGGAAGGAAGGAAGGAAGGAAGGAAGGAAGGAAGGAAGGAAGGAAGGAAGGAAGGAAGGAAGTTAGTTTATAAAAAACAGTTTTAGCAAATTAAAATAAAAACATACAGATTTAGCAAATTAAAATATATAAATAGGGACACCCAGCTCAAGTTGAACTTCATAGAAGCAATAAATAAATTTTAGTATATACATGTCCTAAATATTCCATGAGACATCTTTATACTAAAAAGAAATATTCATTTTTTGTCTGACAAAATTATCACAAGAAACATAAAACTACTACTCAACCCTACTTAAAACTACCCTACTCACAAACTCATAAACCAACCTACTCAAAACTGCTCATTCTAATATAATGTAATATTGTAGAGGAATGTAAGTTCATTAAAACAAAATTCAATGACCAAATGATAGAATAACAGAACTAAATGATAAAGGAGACTACTGATCTAAGTGGGAAAAACTCAAAACAATAGCTTTATGAAACTAATACATAAATTAGAAAAAGAATAGATTCAATTGAAAATTAAGTTATTGATACAGAGAAATGGGGCTTCAGATAATTACAATGAAGGAAGATGAACAGATAAGGAGATAAAAGCAATTAGAGAAAAGTGAATACTTTAAACAAAAAAAAATCCAGCATAATTCTAACAGACATTCCTGAACTAGAGAATTTAACAAATGAAAAGAAATATTCATTCTAAGATCTAATCCAAGAAATTTCCTGAAAAAAAGCTAAGTAAATCTTTAGGTTGAAGGAGCACTCTTTCTAGAAAATGTGGTACAAAACAAACCCTCAATTTCTAGACCTAACAAAGTTAAGCTATTATGTGTTAAGGGTAACTTATTTTTAGGGATCTTGGCACTAAAAAGCCAATCGCCTATATGGTAGAAACATTAATTTTACTTCAGATTTGTTTTCAGTAAAGTTGACTGCAAGAAGAAAATGGAAAATTCTCCACAAATTCAAGGAAAGAAAATGTGAAGGAAGGGTATTATATGCGCCCAAGGTGTGATGAAAGTAAAGAAGTAACAAGCAAATATTGTCAAGCAGGAAAATAATTCATAGAAAAAGACCCACGTAAACCCTTCTTGGGGGAAAAATAAGCAAAAAACGACTTTATGACAAATTCCAGCCAAAGAGAGGAAGCCAGTTAAAAAATTCAAGAATGGAAAGTAGCCCAAAGACTGAAGAGTTGTGAGCATTGAATCCATTTGATTTTATTACTGGTAGTAGACAACTGGGAAATGTGGTTACCATAGAGATTGTATATGTTCTAAACTTGGTAAATGTAAAGACAACTGATACAACTAATAGAAAGTGGGAGGAGTGGTGAAGCAGGGCAAGAGGACCTGTGACTTGTCGCAATATCTTCACTTTTTTTTTTTTTTTTTTTTTTTTGAGACGGAGTCTCGCTCTGTCGCCCAGGCTGGAGATTAGTGGCACCATCTCAGCTCACTGCAAGCTTCGCCTCCCGGGTTCACGCCATTCTCCCGCCTCAGCCTGACAAGTAGCTGGAACTACAGGCACCCGCCACCACACCCACTATATTTTTTGTACTTTTTAGTAGAGACGGGGTTTCACCGTGTTAGCTAGTATGGTCTCCATCTCCTGACCTCGTGATCCGCCCTCCTCGGCCTCCCAGAGTGCTGGGATTACAGGCGTTAGCCCTTAGCCGCGGCGCCTTCACTTTTATAACAGGGCTTTATAATTGAGCTTGACAGGTAAAAGACAAGAACTGACTTCCATGTTTTTCAAGTGAACTTTGGATCTTTTAGAAAAAGATGCGTCTTAAGGTGAAAATAAAACATTGATTTGAGGTCAATAGTTCCCTCTAAAAGCAAAATTTCAGTTTTATCCTTCTGTTAAATTAAAATATCCATTATACTACGATCTTACTGTCTTCCTACATCGATGCGTGTGTATATATTCATCTGTCCATCAGTTCATCCATCTTCCCATTATTTGATCCAGAAATGTACAAAGAAATATGTCACAGAATTTTACGTATCTAAGTAAAATGCTCCCTCAATCTCACCAGAGAAATATAAAATGAAAAGTGACAGATATCCTATCTCCTCCAACATGCCATTCCCATTCTTCAGAAGTAACTACTGTTAATTGTGTACTCTTCCTTCTAGAAATTTTATTTGTATGTATTAATATATATAGACATAGATATAGATATATCTTTTTTACATAATCAGGATCAAGCAATTCTCAAATTCTAAACAGGTTAAAAAAGAGTATATAAGCTGAATTAATTTGGTTACTGTTCTTTATTTTCTCTATACTTTTGGGATCATTTTCACTCACAGGTTCAATGAAATGGTAGAAAGTTCTTTTTGATCTGTAGGAGATAATACATAGTTAAAGAATATTTCACTTCTTATTCTTTTGTGACTGGCTCTCCATTCAGATTTTCATGATTTCATGATTCTGAATTTTTGATTCCAGCTTTCCGGCTCCCACAGGAGTCTCAGAGATGCCAATTTACTATGGTGCTTTGTAAAGATGAAAAATCAAGCTCGAGGTAATTTTAATTTAATAAATCTCCATTGGCTCCCAAGGCTATTTCCCAGTCATCTTCCAAAATATACATAGTGTTATGTAACATTAGTTCCACTCATAACTCTATGCCAGAGCACATTAGAACACAGCCAAACACTGTAGCCTTGCTTCCTTCCTCTGCCCTCCCACTCCCCTTTGCATGCTATGTGGTTTCCCACCCTGTCCACCACTCAAAACCTAGAACTGTAGTCCCAAGGCTTGGGCTCATTTTCATCTGTTTTCCTGAACTCAAAGGTTCACATTGCAACTTTCCACTCAGTTCCCTTTAATACAGCAGTGATGCTCTTACAGTTTTGCAGAAGAACAAAGTACAAGGCTCTAACTCTCCCAGTTCAAGAAATGTATGTAATGGAAGTTTTCAACTGGAATCAAATTACTGTATTGTCAAGATCACAGAATGTAACAGGAACTGCCTGAGAAACTGCTCAGAGGCCACAGTTTAGGCAGGGCAATGAAGCCCAGGATGGCTCCCTAAAAGGACCTGAAAGACCCATCGATAAGAGGCAGCAGCCAATGCAACCTCTTGGCCGCATAATTTTAAGTGCTCTCTTCTGCCTCCTGCTAGGAGTTACTTCCATGTTTGGGATCCAAACTAACCCAGCAGTATTCCAATGCAAGCAGGGGACAGGTGAATGTCAAATCAGTGCTGGCTGCAAGGTCACTCCCTCACAGCTCATGTTCTTTTAGGGAGAGGTTACTGCCAATCTGCCACTACGCTCTTCTGCCAGTCTCTATTTGATCATAATTAAATGAAGCTTGAGAATCCTGCCTCAAGCCTTTGCTTTCTTCCAGAGAAGGCTGAGTGCTGGTTTCTCCACTGCCAGGCATTCTCTCTCCTGCTGCTTTTGAAATCTCAGGACCAATGGGCGTCTGTCTGGGTCAAGGCACCACTTCCCTCTCCTTAACCTTTCACTTCACAATCTGGAGGGACTGGAGCTCCTTCTGATTTTCAGTCCCAGCAGCTGGCCACCAGTCGGTTCACCTCAGCCATTAAAATGCCAAGATGAGTTTCTGCAGAAAAGCTGGTGATGCTTTGGCCTGCAGCTGCAAGTGGAACAGATGAACTGCTAGCCCAATGCAGAGTCGTCCATCATACTTACTTGCAGCTGTTCCCAAGTTCGCTCACTTCCTTTCCTGCACATTCCAGGGTTTTTCTTTGCTGCACTATAAATCAACTTTCATTCAACTTTTGTGGAATTTGCACTTTTTGTATCTTAAAGGAAAACTAGAAAACTCGATGTCTTATAACATCCTTCCACTCTTGGCCATTTCTTGAACTGTGTGGCCAGGAAACCAGAACATTGTGATTCAGAAGGAATTTGAAGGGAAATGTAAGGTAATGTGTAAAATCACATTACATAGCTAAAATCAGTTAAATGTTCCAAATGTAAGTTCTAAAGATTCCCTGAGATGGGGTGCAGTTAAATATCCAAATCACTTGATATACATGATTATGAATTCATTTCCAACACTGAATATATGCACATAAATATATTGCATACGCGTCTGTCTCAGTAGAGTAAAAGGTATAAGGTACAAATATATGATAATCCAAAAGGTTGTACTGAAACAAATTTTGAAAGCTATGCTCCCATGCACATTAAACTGTGAGTCTGTGAAATCTCCTTGTTGTTGAGTTATAGAGATAATAGCATTTAGCATAGACTCTGTGGTTCAATGATTAAGTGAATTAAAACAAAATGTTCAAATATTGAGGTATTGTGGACTCATTCATTTCATACATGAAATGATTGTACCAGGTACAGTGAAAAGTATATATGCAATTATGAGTTCTTGAGATACAACTATTTTTTATCTAAGGACTAACATTAAACAAATCCAGTTGATTGTATATGTCATATAAAATGGAGTTGTCAATTAATGTGTCAATAAAATTTCAGATAAACAGTGTCCTATTTACTCTGAATAGTTCCCTCTCCCTTGCTGTTAGTAGATTGTATTAGATTTTAGAATAAGTTGCACGTCTTGTCATTTGAAGATACTTTAGACCACTTAATAGAGCTCTCTGATACTAGATTTACCTTTAAGTATCAAAATTTCAGCATTACAGGTCTATTTGCATGTGTGGCTCATGTGAAATAAATCATCTGATTTTTTAAGCTTGGTACAGAGGAAAAAATCCAGGCTCTGGTAACATGACTGACAGGCTCACTGGAAGCAGTCCCATCTATGTATTAGGCACATAGATTAATAAATGCTTTCAAGTGAATTAAATTAAGAGTTAGAAGATTCAGGGAACGCTCCAACTTAAGCAATAAGTCAAGCAAAAAACTCTCTCTTTACCTAATGTCTACCTCTGAAATTCACAGGGACAATTTTACCCTTTGCATAGAAGATTTAAAGCCCATAAATAACTGTTGTGAGATTAAATGCCCTTTAGTATATAAGACTAAGAATTTATAAAGGTATAGTTTAAGACCTGATATAACAACAAAAACAACAATACATGGGAAGTTTCACTTATTATAAAAGTGCTCAGAAAGAAGTCTAGAGTAATAAATAGAAAAACACCAACCACTCCTGCTTCTGAGAACCTCCAAACTGCCATTGCTAACTAGGGATATCTGGCAACTAGGTTAATTTACAGGTAAGAAAAAAAACTAAAGAGAAGAAGGAAGACGGAAAGGAAAAAAAATATTAACATTATTTTCACTATGTTGTGCAATTAATGAAAATAATACCAATGAATATTAATTTGCATTCTATTTTAAATTGAGGCTAAATGTTGTATGTCCATGTAGCCAGGTAAAAATAATTTGAGTTAATAAAATATTAAGATTGATAGATACATTTTTTATGATTCTGAAGGCTTTTAAGTGTCGTGCTATGTCTCAAAGTTATACATATTCACATGTCTGGTTACACATTAGTAGAGCTTTTTCAACTTTCTGCAATGCTTTGGTTATGGTTTGTTCTCATCAAAACTCATGTTGAAATTTGATCCCCAATGTGGAGGTAGGGCCTCCTGGGAGGTGTTTGGGTTAAGAGGGCGGATCCTTCATGAATGGCTTGGTGGTGTTCTCCTAGTAGTAAGTTCTCACTCTTGCAAGACTAAATTAGGTCTTGAGGAAATGGCTTAGTTTCCACCAGAGTGGGTTGTTACAAGGCCAAGATGCCCCGCAAACTTTCCCCTCTTTGCACATGTCTGCATCCTCTTTGACCTTCTCTGTCATGTTATGATGCAGAATAAAAGCCCCTGCCAGAAGCCAGGGTCATGCCCTTGAACTTCGCAGCCTGCAGAACTGTGAGCTCAACAAACTTCTTTTCTTTCAAATTACTCGGTCTCAGGTATTCTTTTGTAGCCATACCAAACAGATTGAGGCACTTTTTCTAGAAAAAAAATCAACCTTGAATATACTTGGAGAGTTTACTATAGCAAAATTATGGCAAAAAATGTAGTGCTGTTTAAATGGCAGCTTAAACATATAATGCAATTTCAAGTTTGAAAATGGTAATGGACTTGTTTTCTCTAAAGCAATAAACATGTATTTATTGAGACAAGGCATTATGCTAGTTGCCTGAAGAGATTCAAATAAATTTAATACAAATACATGCTGTCTTTGGATTTGTGTTCATAGTGTAGAGTAGAAAAATTCATATAAAATTTGCTTAAAATGTAAAGCAATATATGGTAAATCCCAAATAAATGAATAGAAACTAAAGCATTATAAGAGTTCATAAATTATACTTCCCTACCATAACAAATGTTTTCTAGAGTTGAAAGTAAAATACAAAGATATTCTGAAATGCAAGTGTTTGCTTTCTAAGCAATGAAATATTTGTTATAAATTATCCTTTTCAGCAAGGAAGAATCACGTAGAGGCCAAAGAAATTCAATTATGCTTGAAATAGCCAAATGTATATTGTTGTTTTTACCAAATACTAGCTATGGTTTGACTATGATACCATAGACTGAGTGCATTTCTGATGGTGGGAACAAGACAAGGATGTCCATTATCACCAACTCCACATTATACTGGAATGAAGCATTGCAATAAAGCAAGGAAAAGAAATAAAATGTACAAAAATTGGCAAGAAAGAATAAAACTATCATTATTTACACATGACATGGTCATAATGCAAAGAAACTGTGACGAATAAGGGAAATTAGTAAGGTTGCTGGTTAGGCCAACATACAAAAATTCATTGTATTTCATATCTATGAATTTCATATAATAACAATAAAAATTACACTGAGATAAAAATACCATTTACCATAGCATCAGAAACAAATACTTAGGAATAAATCTAATGAAACATGCATAACACATTAGTGAAAGAAATGAACTAACTAAATGCAGATGTTATTCCATGTTCATAGATTGCAGAACTTGATATATTGTTAAGATGTCAATTTCCAACAAACTTAAACTCATCAATGGATTTAATGCAATAGCATTCAAAACCCCAGCAGATTTATTCTAGGGGGCAGGCATGGGGAGGAGGTTGTCAAGCTGATTGCAAATTTATATAAAAAGGGAAATAATGTAGAATAACAAAGACAATCTTAAACATGTACAAGAAGCTAGAAGAGTTTGATAATGAGTAAACATAACAGAATAGGCCAAATGAGCATAACAGACTACAGAAATAGACCCATAGACCCACAGGTATATGGTTTATGATATAGTCACCACTGCAAATCAATGGGAGAAAAGGATAGTCTTTTCAATAAATGGTACTATAGCACTGTTATCTGGTACTATAGTAACTATGTGGAAATAAAAACCTTGATCCCTGTTGCATATCATAATTAAAAGTAAATACCAGGTGGACACAGAACTAAACACAGAACTAAAACACCAAGCATCTAGAACAATAGAAAAATATCCTTGTGATTTGGCAGGTAAGCAAAGTTTCAACAAGCAAACACAAAGAACTAAACACAAAAAAGGAAATTATAAATTGGGTTCTATCCAAATGAAGAATTTTTGTGCATCAAAAGGCATCATTAATAAAGTGAGTAGGCAAGCCATAGAGTGGAAAAACATACTACACAGTACCTTTACACATACATTACAAAGTACCTGTAAGCAGAATATAAAAAGAACTCTAGCAGGCTGGGCGCAGTGGCTCACACCTGTAATCCCAGCACTTTGGGAGGCCAAGGCAGGCAGATCACGAGGTCAGGAGGTCGAGACGATCCTGGCTAACACGGTGAAACCCAGTCTCTACTAAAAATACAAAAAATTAGCTGGGCGTGGTGGTGGGTGCCTGTAGTCCCAGCTACTTGGGAGACTCAGGCAGGAGAATGGTGTGAACCTGGGAGGTCGGGCTTGAAGTGAGCTGAGATCGCGCCACTGCACTCCAGCCTGGGTGACAGAGCGAGACTCCCTCTCAAAAAAAAAGAAAAGAAAAGAACTCCTCCGAATCAATACCATAAACAAAAGATGAACAAACCAATTTTAAAAGGGCAAAAAAATCTGAAGAACATCTTCACCAAAAAGATATTCAAACAGCTGAGGCCTATGAAAATGTCCCAAACATCTTTAGTTATCAAGAATACGCAAATTAAAAACCATAATATGATACCAACTTACATCCACCAGAATGGCTAAAATTAAAAATACTGACAATATTAAATGTGGAGCACCTGGAACTGTCATACATTGTCAGTGAGAATATAAACCAGTTCAACCGTTTTGCAAGAGTCTGGCAGTATCAACTAAAGCTAAATATAAATCTAACTATAGCAATTCCACTTCTATCAATATGCATGCCCACCAAAAGACATATACAAGAATGCTTATATCAACTTTATTTGTAACAGCCTTTGGCTGGAATCATCTCATATCTCCATCAACATGACAGTGAAATAAAACAACATACAGTTCATACATTTAATGGAATATAACAGAACAATAAAGTACTGATACGTGAAAGAAAATACATGAAAATAAAAAGCATTTTACTCAGAGAAAGAAATAAGATACAAAGAGTACATATCTTCTGCAACAATCTGTTTTTGGCTCATAAACAGAAAAACTAATATAGGGTAACAGGAGATACAATAGCTGTTACCTTTAAATATGTAAAACATTTTCAAGATGTACTACTTAATATTGGTGTACTTTATATAAACAACAAATCAGTTAAGAAAAAGAATTTTAAAATGATTTAAAATAATCTACCTTTCAGTTGAACACTTGGGAAGTGAATAGTTCAGTTAATTATCTGATCAAGTAAAAGTTGTTTCCCTTCAATGTTCTTCTAAATTACATTAGACAGAAATATAGGAAGGAACGGTGTAACGGAAGAATAGGGTAATTGGGGTTGAAATACTTTGTAACTTCACTTAGAAAAAACTGGGCAACCTGTGCATGTGTCTGTGATATTATAAAACATATTTGGTCTTTGACATCATTTCATGGCATACAGTCCTAAGACCCTTAGAGTCTCCAAAATGATATCTTTTCATATTCTAATGATTTGACTGAGGACTGGCAGCCCTTAGGTAGCTTTAGGATGGAGACTGGTCACCGAAAGATGACCAAGGCAGAATTAGAACTTTGGGATTTTCAGTCCCACCCCCCAACCTCCAAGGATAGGAGAGAGGCTGAAAGTTAAGTTGCTCACCAATGGCCAATGGTTTTATCAGTCAAGGCTTTGTAATGAAGCCTCTGTAAACATAAAAAAGAGTAGGTTCAGACAACTTCTGGATAGCCGAATGTGTGGAGGTTCCTGGAGGGTTGTGTGGCCAGGAGGGAAGCTCCACATCCTTTGCCCCATACCTTTCCTTTTGTATCTCTTCATCTTTGCTCTTTGTAATATCCTTGACAACAAACTGATTCACGTCTTTCCCTGAGTTCTCTCAGCTACTCTAGCAAATTCACTGAACACAAGGAAGGGGTGATGAGAAACCTGATTTATAGCCAATTGGTCAAAAGCACAGGTAAAACAACTTAGGGCTTGTGACTGCCATGTGAAGTGAAGGGTGGTCTTGTGGGACTGAGCCTTTAAGCCGTGGGATCTGATGATATCTCCATCCAGGTTGTGTTGGAATTAAATTGGAGGACACCCAGCTGGTGTCCACTGCAGAACTGATTGATTGTTTATTGCTTGTTGGCGTGGAGAAGTCGCCACACACTTGGTCACAGAAGTCTTCTGTGTTGATTGTTGTGGTGTGAGAGCGGGGGGAAAACAGTTTGTGTTTTTTCCACTCCAATTCTACAATACAGAGTATGACTAAATGTATCAAGTCCTAATGTTTCTATTTGTCCTTCCATATTGCAAAAATATGCAGATAAGGCTTTTCTGGGCACTTTTAATGTACTTTTTCTGAATCTCAACTGTAAAATGAACGAAATAGCTAAGATCTTCAGTGCAGACAGCAGAAGCTAGTCATAAATAGTAAGCACTCCAACATTTTCCTCTCTATTTTGATGCTTTAACATCTTCTGAATTAATACGTTTCTTAGAGTTTGGAATCCTACAAATAGTACTTGTGCTTTTGATGGCATTTCTCTGGAAAATCTTGGAGAGAAATATAAAATGGCAAACGATGGTATGACTCTTGGAGTGGCTCTGTTCTGAAGTGTCACTATGAATTGTACAGGCTGGGCTCACACAATAGCCTTCGATTGGGATCCTTTTATTGTTATTAACAAGTTCAGTTACCTACCACCATCTCCCAAATCCTTTCTTAAAATTTTTTTTTCGTGTTTTCTATTCATAGAATCAGGCCTTTAATATGGCTGGTTATTATATCCAACATTTAAATTGGGAATGGAAATGACTGAGAATAAACAATGAAAAACTGCAGATTTGATGGTTCAGAGAAAGATAAATTCTCAAAAATTTTTTCTGTTATCGTCCTGAAAAAGTATTAACAAATGAAAGACAGAACAAAATTAATTGTGTAACATGTGCCTGTTATGCTTTTAATATAAAAAATAATTCAGGCAATCTCTTGTAAGTTTTTGAAGTAGAATCTGAATTGTATTGGTCAGAACAACTGGATAATTATTTCCTGATTATCTTCCTTAAAATGGCTTAGTCACATTTAAAATGTTAAATATATTAAATATATATATTTATTAAACATATCAAACATATATTTCACAAAATATATACTTCATTATTAATTGATAAATATTGTTAATAATAAAATATATTAATATATTAAATAATAAAATAAATTAAGTAAAAATATTAAATATTTAAATATATATTTAAAGCACTAAATAAATTATTCCATGTGGTTCCTGCAGACAGAATTAAGAAGTTGCAGAGGCCAGTCACAGTGGCACACACCTGTAACCCCAGCACTTTGGCAGGCTGAGGCAGGAGAGTTGCTTGAGGTGAGGAATTCGAGAACAGCCTGGGCAACATAGCAAGACCTCATCTCTACCAAAAAGAAAAATAAAAAAAAAGAAGTTGCAGGAATATATATCTTTTTTCTAAATAGACTTTGAGAGATTTCTTTATACCTGAAACAGGCTGCCCCTCAAAACAAGACCTCCATCACTGGACATCTGAATGTTATGCCTACCTAACTGAATGTTTCATATTTTGGATTGCTTTTTCCAAAGAATATAGAAGGATAAGTGTTTCCTTTCAGACTAATCTCAATCCATGCCTTCGCATGTTGTACTACAATGTCAAATACAGAATTGTAGAGCTGCTATCAGTGAAGCACTGTTTTTAATTAAATTCTTACATTGTATTTGAAAATATAATGCAAGTTTACATTAAAATTGACAGATATATTCAAAATAACTCAGAATTAAAAAAAAAAAAAGAAAAAAAACAAGAAAAAACTTCTATGTTGAGAAAGCACCTGGGGTATCCAGGCAGATTCCATTAGGTTTTTGAGGATAGATGTAAAGTGGCAAAGGACTTACATGAAAATTAGATCAGATAGAGTCAGGACATCACTTATGAAAATGAGGCATAGCTGTTCGTAATTTTTTGTGATGTTTATTTAGCTTTCTTATAAGATTTGATTTGATATCTCTAAGACATAGAGATTTGCAGGTGCACAAGTGTCACCTCTAGGTTGAGGGTGGCACTACCATGTTATACATATACATCAGTGTATGGATAATTTCCCACATCTGCCAAGGAACTATCATTAAGTGCATTGTTTCCTGAGCAATTCAGCACTGCCTATAGAATTTAGGGCTAAGAAAAAGTTTTTGCTTCCCCTAAAGAACTATAATGCTATTTCCTTTGTAAGAGTAAAACTTTTCTGACCAAACAGGTACCTCTTTCAACTTTAGTTTCCAGGAAGCTTAGAGACAAGTTGGAAGCTCAACTGCATCTAATGGACTTTCTTAATTTTTCCTGCTATGATGTTTCTGTTTACATCCATATACATCATGGCTACTACACTATTTAGCCATTTCATCACAGTTTTATTGTTTGGGGGCTTGTGCAAGCTGTCTAAAATCTTTTATGGTACGAGCTGGGGAGAAGTAATTTACTGATGAGAAATAGTTAAGAGGCTGCATTTGTTTGCTGGGGCTGCCATTACAAGCACTACAGACTGGGTGGCCTAAACAACAGATATTTATCATCTTGCAGCTCTGGAGGTCAGAAGTCTGAAATCAAGGTGTTGGCAGGGTTCGTTGCTTTTGCATGCTGTGAGGGAGAATCTGTTCAGGCCTCTCTCCTGGCTTCTGTTGATCTGCTGGCAATCTTTGGTGTTCTTTGGCTTATAGCTGGATCACCTTTATCACTGCCTTCGTCTTATTCTTGTAGACGTGTCTGTCTCTGTGTTCAAATTTCCCCTTTAAATATGGATACATTCATGTGAGATTAGGATATATCCTAATCACCTCATCTTAAGTTGATCATCTGAAAAGACCTTATTTCCAATTAAGGTCACAGTCACAGGTGTTGGGATTTAAGACTTAAACATCTTTTCTGGGCGGGAGAAGGGGTGGTGGGGGCGTCAAAATTCAACCCATAATAGAAGTTATGCAAAGAGTGAGACAAATTGGAAAAAATCAAGTCCTTGCGAGTTCAAAGTCTATATTTTTTCCTAATTCAATACACAAGCTTCTTTGCACCTCCTCCTTTCAATTCAGCTTGGGTATTCTTCTGTTATCTCACCCTACCTACGTGTTCCTTGGCTCTTCTAGTCTCTCTAGCACTTGGCTTACCAGATCAAGAATAAAGACAAGTGACTCCAAAGGCAATGTGACTGCTTCCTTTTAGCAGGATGAGTTTTTCATCTCAGCCCCAAATCTCCTTAAGCTGATAAGCAACTTCAGCAAAGTCTCAGGATACAAAATCAATGTTCAAAAATCACAAGCATTCCTATACGCCAGTAACAGACAAACAGAGCCAAATCATGAGTGAATTCCCATTCACAATTGCTACAAAGAGAATAAAATACCTAGGAATACAACTTACAAGGGATGAGAAGGACCTCTTCATGGAGAACTACAAACCACTGCTCAAGGAAATAAGAGAGGACACAAGCAAGTGGAAAAATATCCCATGCTCATGGATAGAATCAATATCGTGAAAATGGCTCTACTGCCTAAAGTAATTTATAGATTCAATGCCATCCCCATCAAGCTACCATTGACTTTCTTCACAGAATTAAAAATTACTTTAGATTTCAAACAATTTGTAAAAGAAAAGGTGATCTGAGACCTGAGAAATGCAGCCATCATCTTGATTTTATTATGACAGCTGCAATAGTTCTCATCACAGGGTCACAATTTTTCCTACTTTGAGTTGGTGAAGACATAGCCTTTTTTCTTTTTATGTAAAATGTACTGTCTTTGTCATGACTCCCACCTTCTGTGTGGCATTGGTGATGACAGTGGTGAATTGGGGGAATATGATTAGGATTAGTCTATCATGTCAGTTTAGCTTAATATAACCATTTTCCATTTTCTCTCTTTTCTCTGTTCCCCTCAAAGATTGCACTGAATGTACAGAATGTAGTGAGTTTCGAGATGACAGAGTAGTGGACAGACAGGGTTTCCAAATCTATGGGAATCTGAGATCATGCCAGTCCCTGGTGTAGGTTCTTTCTTGTATGGCGCCCTACCTGGGATCTGATGCTGGAATCTGGTGGCCAGTCTCTTAAAGTTTAATCAGGGCTGGTGGTTCTCTGTGGAGGTCTTGGCCTGCCTTCATTTCATACTGGCACAGCTTAGCAGTTAACACTTTTGTCTTTTATTTAGGCAACCCAGGAACTTTTCAGTCCCATCCATGTCAATTATTAGTAGGCATGCTCAAGAAAGCTAAGCACCAACATTTTCTCTGTGCCTATCTACATGGCATTACTGGGATCACTTTGATGCTCTGTCTCCCTTTACCCAGTGGGTATAGGGACAGTCAGCAAAGTGGTTCCTCTTCCTGCTACTGGTATTTCTTTTTACTGACTTAAAATTTCTTTCCAGTCTTGGACACGGTCTGGAGAAGGAAGAGTGTCCTGTCCTTCCTACCTTCCTGTCCTCCTTTCACATTCCTCAGAACAGAAGGGATGAACTTCTGCCTCCTTACTTTCTCCATCTCAGCAAGACCTCCTGCAGGTAAAACTCTGTAGTCTAGTTTATCCTTCAGGCATCTTGATAATTGATTGAATAAAGACTTTCCCCTGTTGACAGTCTGGCTTTTATGCCTACTGTCTAGCCATTCACTGGAAATTCCCATTAGGGTTGTTAAAAAATGGTTTCATCTCTTTCTCTTTCAATTTCTCTGGTAACAGTCCTGAAGCACCTCTCTCCATGGTGGATGCTTCAACTGAGTTGGGAGAAAATTATACATTCAAAAAAATGTGAAAAAAGACACAGTTATCTTTCTCCCTCTCACTCACAAATACACATGCCCACCAAATATTATCTCCATTATGAAACAATAATTGATACCATTTCTGGAGCATGTGATAAGGTGCCAAACATTTAGCTAGGCACTTGACATATATTATCTCATTTAATCCTGGTAACAACTCTGAAGTATGGTTCTTTTTAGTCCAATTTTCCAGTTGAGGAAGCTGAAACTTAGAAGGAAGATACATTTCCCCCCATGTTCAATTAGCTATAAATGATGGAGACAAAATATAAACCTTGGTAATTCTCCACTTTTGCTTATTTCCATCTAGAAAAAAACTCTAAGTACTGAAAAGGATTGTACCTTCTGATCTCATTATAATTCTTAGAAGCTGCCATTCTTGTAAAGCAATTCCACGTAGTCTCTTCTATCCTCTCCTGATATTTGTAGTATGCCTAAAACTATTTATGGCCAGCAGTTCCATGGGCTACCCTCTCCCTTGATGTCACTGTGTTCGTAAATATCATCTGCAACCCTCCACACCTAATTCAGCCACTGATGCTCATCTCTTCTCTACAAAGATTAACTGTCATGCATGCCCTGTTGCCCAAGCATTTTTCATGCCTGACAAATACAACCATCATCAATAACCTATTAGCATTCAGCAGCTTCAGTGAAACAAAAATAAGGAACCAACTGTTTAAGCTCCAAAATGTATAGAACCTCACATGCAAAGGAACTGACAAACAGGGGTTTGTTTGCTTCTAATAGAAAGCTCTTGCTTTCCTCCCGAAGCTGATCCACCTGTAACATGGCATCTTAGGTTTAAGACCTACAAGTGAGACTGATCAAGAAAGATTTTGTAGCCTTCTATGAATTTCTATTTGCCCATTAAATTTTTCCCTAGTCTCTCTCACACTTGATATATGTAAATATTGTATTTACTGGAAACCTTACCTTTGACAGGTGGCGATTCTAGCTGCCACTGACTGTCAGGGTTTAATCCTAAAACAAAAGCTCACTTAAAAGTAAGCACAAGCTATAAATAAAATAGTGATAAAATCTCATTTAATTTCTTTTAGAAGTTCCGTTACTCAGAAGCCTCCAGGTAAATTTTCTAGGCTCCCAAGCCCAGCAGTGAAAAGCAGTGAAAATGCCTCAGCCCCACCCTGTTCTCCTGACTTTATCTTGCTTCCCTTTCACAACTCTGGAGAAGAGGGAAAGTGGTGCTCAGGAGAACTGTCCACAAACAACATTTTGTAGCATCAGAGAGCAATTTGGATAACAAGCCATTTTGATTGCAAGGCACAATTTTTTGACCAAAAACAATAATTGTCAGTTGCAACAGTGACAGGATGTGACTACAGAAAAGAGTGGATTAAAGTTCAGTGTCTGATAAAAGGGCTTTTAGATTTGTAATGTAATCATTCTGACATTTTGATGAATGCCTAACCTTACAAAATGGGCTGGAGGTTGAAGTGTTAATCATGGGATACGTAAAGGCTGCTGCTGTTGCTCTGAGATTTGAACATGAATGTGCAAGTGGAACTTACCTCTTGAAGGATGAATGTTTGTGGTCCTAGTTTGAAAAATACCTGTAGATTCCATAATGTACAAAAGACAACAAGTTCATGGGCTCTGCAGGAGATGCATACATTTTTTTTTTCCAAACCTCCATAATGACATCGTGGTGAGAAGTCATAGAGATTTGCCATAACAAAACAATGTTTATGTGTAATGGGTCTGCCATTTCCCACCATTCATTTCACTTTTGTATCTTATTATCATGGTTTAGCCCACCAATGATTTCAAAGATTGCTTCCCCATTACTAATCTGATATTACTTTTTAAAGCAAACACCTAAAAAATCTAATTGAATAAGGGAGAATTCTTGTGACAAGGCTTCTAGTTGCAAATGATTTGTGTCATCCCTCTGAAACATTATAGGACATCAGATTTGGTACATTAAGTTCTGCAAGATGAAACACTGTATATATTTCCTCTTACTCTAATGACTGTAACTCTCTAAAGGTGACACCAGGCCCACCGAACAATATCAGAAAAATGCATCGATGTTAGGCAGTAAATTATTTTCAGATAAAACAAACCCTTTGGAGAACAGGTAATGAAGGGTAATGCTGGGAGAACCAAATCATTAAAATGAAGAAGATAACAGAGTAATAACCCATTTCAATTAGACTGATTGACACTTTAAGCAATAAAGAAAGGAATCACATTAATGGCATGATAAAAATTACCATTCTCTTCTATTATGCAATATGGGGATTAAAAAAAAGTAAGGTAGCAAGTATGTGTTCCACTTGCCTGAAGTTAATAGTTGATTTCAGAGAAAGCAGGAACTGTATACTGTAGTTTTCTTTATTGCTGTATTTCTAGATACAAGAAAAATTAATGGATAGAGAATGGAGAGAATGAAGTGAATAGAAAGATATATTGTAAATCTAATCTACCAGGATCACCTACATGGGCTTGCAAAACAACCTACTGGCTTATTCCATGTATATTATGAAATACACAAATTGTTTACTTTGTTTTCTTTTAGGATACTGCATGTTGGACCTTATAAGGACATTTGTTTTACACCAATAATGACGTGCTTTCCATTCTGTGGTAAGAAAAAGATATTTAGCCCACCTAATTTGGGGTATGAAGTAATTAAGAATAAGACCCAAGCGACTGTGGCAAGAGCCTTGTGTACTAGAGGTGCCCAGGAAATGCAGTCATACTCCTCAATGAGAGAATCTGCTTTTAGCTCAACCTGCAAGCAGCAGGCGACCACCCTCCAAAGAGAGATTACATCACCTTCTCCACGATGAGTGTCAAGAAAATGTTGATCCTTGCCATAATACATAGCTGACAAAGGAACCCCAAAAAGAGAGTGGGGAGGGGGAGGGTAGACAGAAGAGGATGGGATGGGAGGGCTGGGGGGAAAGAAAGTGCATAAACTGGAGCAGTCATTGTCCCTCAAAAGTCAATCAGGCCTCTGACATTGGTAGAGCATATTGGTCATTAGGAACAATAAACTCCAACATAATCAGCTGAAAAAGAATTAGGCATTTGAGCAAATCTATAAACAATGGCAAAGATCTAGTTTGAAGAGTCTTAACTAAGAGCTGACATCCTGATTCAAAGAGTAAAGCTCCTTCACCTTCACAATTTTTCTCAGAGGTCACTATCTCAATGAGCCATACCTAGATGATCAGAATTTTTTTAACATCCTCTTCCCCCCAAAACTCTACCCTCTTTCTTGCCTTATTTTTCTCATTTGTACATATTACCTTATATTATGTACTTATTTATTTCCTTATTTTCTGTCTACCCCAACTAGAATTATATTTCCAGCACAGCAATGGCCTGTTTTGTTCACTGCTGGGCCCCTAGAACCTAAAACAGCATCTGACGTACAGTACATACTCAAATGTTGATTGACTGACTGCATGAATGTAAAGTTAATCATTGTGTATACAACTGGGAATGAAATATACCTTAAAATCAGCAGATTATGGTTTATTCACTAGAAACAGATGAGGAAGATGAAACTGTTGGAATGGGGGAATGATGGAAGCAAGGAGAGGTGATACTGTGGTTCCTATCAAGTTCTAGACAACTACTGGGATCATATATGGTCATATTATACAACACAAATTTCCCAAGAATCTTACAAGTAGATTGCGTTTATCATCTTGAGTTTATAAGAGAGTCAGAGGAAGTTCCCTAAAAATAACCAGTGTGACTAAGGTCACCATATTTGGACCTGGAAGTCATCAACAGGTTCACCTCATCTTGACCCATGTGCTGAAGTGAGTACATCTTCAAAAATATCCCACCTGTGACCTTCTGGATGTTTGGGTATATGTGGATATACATGCATAAGGGTGAAGGAGGAGAGATGAGTGATGTGCAGATTTTCCCAGTGCTTCTCTGACATTATGACAGTGATAGAAAATAACTACGACACAAGATTAGCAGGCACAAATGATACTCAACTTTGCAGATTTTTCTGGAGCTTTGAGTCATAGAAAGAGAAAAGACACTTCTTCAGGCTTACACAGCTCCTCAGAAAACTAGCAGAGGGTTCCCCTCTCCAATTTATCCTAAGGCTAATGAGTATCATAGCAAAAATGAACTTGACATAATCTGGTAAATTGTTCTCAAATAAAAGTGTCACTTCTGTATTAGGAGTCATTGAAAACTTTTCAGTTTTTTTTTGAAACCAGTCTTCTTCTTAATTGTCTAACACACACGGATATTAGTGTAAAATATGTACTATGTATATATATGTGTATATATATATATATATTCACTATTTATGTAAGTACATATTCTAATCAAGAAAATACTTAGTATTTGAAATATTCATGCTAAGAAACAGAACTAGGCAGATTAAAGCTTACAAGGAATTGATTTCCAAGCAAAGCTATTTTTTTTTCCTAGCAGTGGCAAAGAAGAAGTGGTTTTGTTTCTCTAATAATTAAACTTGTTTGAAACTCCTGAAGAGGCGTGAATGGAATAGTTATACATGTGTAACAGCTCCTTGGTGTCTGGGCCTCAGTGGATCTCAGATTCAGTGGGGGAAAGTCTGAGTTCAAACTAGCTTCAAAAAAGTCACGCATTCGACACTCCGGGAAAGCGTACTCTGATAAATATGTGAAAGAACAAAAGTGAGCCGACACTCATCTTCACTAAGCAGCCTATTCGCTGCAGAAATAGGATATGTCTTAATGCTCCAGAAGGCTCCATCAACAGACTCATTCTTTTTAAGAACTGCAAAATGGATAATGAAATAGCAAGAGAAACATACCAGTCCCAACTATACTGATTCAAGTGTGGTGTTCCCCGAGACTTTTTAAGCTTTCATGATGTAGCATTTCTTCTGGTAGTTTTTCCTAAATCCTGTAGGGCTTTGGAGTGGGGGATGGGCACTGAGTAGGGAATAAATCACAGTGCAGTCACTCATAGCAGGGCTGGGTACAGTCACTATTGGGCACCCTAGATTTGCCTTCTAGCCAATTTCAACACAGTCCTGAGAGGTAGGTCAATGTTAAAATGGCTCTTAAAAATGTGTAGCTCCAGAGAATATCACAGCTTGGATCCAAGTCATAGATATCCCAGCTGGTAGTACACTGAAAACTCAGAGGCTTTGAATATACTTTATTTCTCAAACTAATCTGAGGGCAAGTCCTATAGAATTGACATATTGACATAGTTCAGTGTAAAATAAGTATTGGAAATCAAGAGATGTGGATTGCAGTTCTATCTCTGCCATGAACTGGCCGAGGACATTTGAATGAATAATTACACCTATTAAAGCCTCAGTTTTCTCAGTTGCAAAGAGTAACCTTGGACAAGCTAGTTATTTCCTCTGGACTTCATTTAATTATCCATTAAAAGCAAGCTTGCTATGGTATTTTATGGTATTATTAGAGAGAGTCTTACTATAATATTGTTTTCCAAATTCAGTTAGTGTCCCTGCCTCCAGTAGATATTTAGAGAGGATTCTGAGCAGAATTAGTCAAATAACCAAACAAAGTTGGAGGATTTGAGATTATTTGCTTGATCAATTAAAATATGAAGGTCAGAGCCAGTACGGCTTTTGAGTAGAAAGGTCACTAGGTTGAAAATCCTTCATCTTGGCTTCTAGTACCAGCTTTGCTTCCTACAACCTGCGTATTACCTTAGCAAATGGTTAGATTTACAAGATCCTTTATAGTATACAATTCTATGCTATATATCTTAACAACTGAAGCTTTTACGGAAAGAGACTTATAATCCTTTATGGGACATCTGAAGGAGACTATTCTATTCGTTTAAATGAAAACGAAAGGAATGTCAGTGGGATGTGAGGAAAAACGGCCTGGCACTCTGAAATAGCAAACACTGGAATGGGATCCTCTTTGACATCTCAAAGTAAACAGCTGCCGGTTTTGGTTGCTATATTTATTGTCTACCTTATCTTATCTGGGTCTGGTTAAGGTATCACAAGGTCAAAGTCAAGGTGATGGCTTACTGGGCTCTAATCTGGAGACTGTGGGGCAAGAAACCACTTCCAAGATCATTCAGGTTGTCAGCAGAATCCAGTTCTTTGTGGCTGTAGGTCTGAGCTCCAGGTTGCGTTGCTGATGCTCAGCTGTGAATCTCTCTCTCTCAGAAACCCATGGCTACCCACCTTCCTTCTCATGTGGCTCCTCTGTATTCAAACCAGTAACAGCTCAAGTCCTTTATACACTTTGAATTCCTCTGACTTTCCTGATGCTTTCTTCTTCTGTCACTAGCATGGAGAAATTTCTCTGCTTTGAACAGCTTCTGTGATTAGATGAGGTCTACCAGGATAACCCGACCCTTCCAGGGTCAACTATGCCATATCACATAAGACAATCATGGGAAGGAAAAGTCATCACATTCACAGATTCTGGATATCAGCCCTGTGAAATTGGGGGTGGGGAGGCATTTCTGGAAATTCTGCCCAATACATCTGTTTTAGTCATACCCTTTCTGGAAGGCAGAAGGCCCTAAACAATAATGACCTTTTGGCCGAGCTGTTAAAGATAACACAAAGTTTTTTACAATAAATAGTGTTTACGCCTACAAATCATGATTCAAAGGCAATCCAATCTATGTCCACACAACCAAAACCAACTTAGGTGGTTCTGTGAATACTGGAAAAATATGACCCATTGAAGTGCCTAAGTTAGATCATATAAAATAGAGCCATTATTCTCTAGATAGTTATTGAATAATGCCTCGAAGCCTGCCTACGTGTTGTCTTTGTTCATGCTGCCAAAGTCTGAAAAGATAAACATCTAGACTCAGGTAGTAAATTGGACAAATAGTGAGAAAGAGAGAAATTCACTATGCTAAGGAAAATAACTAGAACAAAGAAACTTCTAATGAACCAAAAGTCAAATAAAAATTCTTTTTTATGCTTCCATTAGTGACCTCTATTGTATTGAAAGTTCAAGCACAAATACAAAGAACAAAATGGAACTGATACCAGCTTATGGATTATGTAACAGTAACCAAAGAAAATAGTTCAGCTCATTTTCCCACTAAATAATAATAATTTAACACTCATCTCACTGAACATTTTGTTTCTTGTTCATCCACTTTGAAGAGGCATTTGAACTATTATAGAAAACTTTTACTGTCAGTCAAGTGTCTAAAGCATAACACCAATTGCCTCTGAAATATTTTAAGATAAATTAAATAAAAATTCTTGATGTGTAAAATTGCTTTTTTCAACAACTGGATGGCAATATTTTAAACTAGCAGTTACACCATGTTCTTAAGATGACTATTTTTCAGCGATTATTACTTGGAAAAATTTAATTTATTGGCCCTTTTCTTTTTCCACCTATAAGTCTCTTTTTCTTTCATCCTTGACCGATCTAACCATTTTTATAGGAATGGCTCATATGAATAGACCATGGAAGTTCTACGATGTCTTCCACTGGCTCTCAATATATAACTTCAGGGAAAACGTAAGAATAGGTGAGGATACTTAACTCTTTAGCATATGGAGCTGATGTTAAGTCCCACCACTTCCTTCCCCTTAGCTCACACAATCTACAGAACAGTTACACATCCTTCTCATCATTCCTCACCTGTTTTGGCTTTCCCTCCCTCCCTCCTTCCTTCCTCTCTTC
Organism: Theropithecus gelada; assembly: GCF_003255815.1. Lineage (NCBI taxonomy): Eukaryota > Metazoa > Chordata > Mammalia > Primates > Cercopithecidae > Theropithecus > Theropithecus gelada. The sequence continues at coordinate 30,781,385 of NC_037676.1, read as the reverse complement.
CCTCCTATGTCCCTTTCTATCTTCCTCCCTTCCCTTTTTCCTTTATTTCTTCCTCTTTCCCTTTCTATTCCTTCTCTATATGTTTTCTTCCTTTCTTTTTTCCCTTCTTTACTTTTCTTCCTTTCATTGGTCATACCAAATTTTCTTCTTCTGGTTTGAGAATTATATTCTCAAATTCTATTTTTCCTTAGTTGTTCCCACTGTATTAAATAAACACTTGTATTAATTACCCTTAAATTATATACATGATTTTATATTGCCCCCAAGACAAGTATCCTAGCACATTTTTGTCTCTCTGAGGTCTCATCATGCTTTTCTTCACACTCTCCATCCCAATTTTCCCCACCACACCACATTTCTATCTTTGAGAATTGTTAGTCTGGATTGTTTTGTATATGCTTTTTCTCTTTTGTCTCTTGTTTATTTGTAAGTAATATACCTTACTTATAGCTTTGATAGTTTTCTCATCTATACTTTCCATATTTTCCTAGGTTCTCCTGGATTTATTTTCTTTCTGGGTGTAATTTTTTTTTTTAATCAACAGACTTTAATTTTTTAAAACAGTATTAGATTCATAGAAAAGTTGAACCAAAAGCACAGAGTTCTCATATATTCCTTCTGCACCTTCCCCCAGACCCCATGCCCCTGGGTTTTTCCCTATTATTCACATCTTGCATTAGTGTGGTACACTTGTGACAAGTGCTGAACCAACACTAATACATTATTACTAACTAAAATTCATAGTTTACATTAGATTTCACTCTCGGTGTTGTGCAATTTCATGAGTTTTCACAAATGCATGATGCCATGTATCCATCATAACAGTCTCATACAAAATAGTTTCACTGCCCTCAATATGCCCTGTGTTCTACCTATTCCCCTCCCCATCCACTGCCCTCCCCATCCTCATCCAGTCCCCGAATCCTTGACAACCACTGATCTTCTTTATTGTCTCTGTGGTCTTCCCTTTCCCAGAAGGTCATGGGGCTGCAATTATACAGGCTTTTCAAACTGGCTTCTGCCATTTAGGAATGTATATTTAAGTTTCCTCTATGTTTCTTGTGGCTTGATAACTCATTAGTTTTTATTGCTGAATAGTATTTCATTTTATGGATGTTCCATCTTCAATGGTATTTTCAAAGCACATCTTAAGTGGTCAAACTAAAAATAAATTTGTTTCATTTTCACATTTAAATAATATTTTATAATATTTTAATAAAATATAAATTCCCAGGTTTAAAGCACTTTTTCTTTAGTAATGTATTATCTTCATGTATCCAGCATAACTGGTGAGAAATATAACAATTGAATATTTGTTTCTTTTTCCCTCCTTGAATATTTTGTTTTGTTCTCTTTGCCTTTTATGTCCTAAAATTTGCAATAATGTAGCTAGGTATACATATTTTTTTCTTTATTCTGTTTACCATTTATGAAACCCTCAAATTTGGATTCTTAATGCTTATATAATTTCAAAATTTATAATGTATATTTGAATACAATATTCTTCAAATATTTTCTGTCTTTCTTTTTTTTTAATGCTTCTTGTATTTCTATTTTATGGACATTAGCATTACAACATCTTCTCTTTATTTCACTTTTTCTACTATTTCTTTATGTCATTTGTTTGTCCTTTCCTTATACTGTCTGGAAAAGTTCCTCAAAGTGATTGCCATGCTTTTGAATTTGTTAAGATAAATGTTATGGCCCAGAATATGGTCTACTTGATGAATGTTCCATGTGAGGTTGAGAAGAATGTATATACTGCTGTTGTTGGATGGAATAGTCTATACATGTCAATTAGAACAAATTGATTGATAGTGCTGTGCAGGTCAACTTACTGATTTTATATCCTTACTGATTTCCTGCATCACTGCATCCTTAATCTTCTTTTTAGTCTTTTTAAAAAGGTTTCTTTAGAGTTTGCAATATGTATTTATCACAGGATGGAACACAGGCTGTGCTAAAAGAATATAACTATATCACAAATGTACACTACAACCTCACTGAAGGAGGAGGTCGGGGTAAAAGTGGTTAACAGTAATTTTGGAAATGGGTGGAGTCTGTAAGTGAAAAAGGAAGAGGAACTGCACTAAACTCTCTAGTTGATAAAGTGTCTTTCCTACAGAAATATGGGTTAAAAATTTTGTTCAGCTACATGCATACAATAGAATTTAATAATTATGTTAATGGATAGAGGAAGGTTGAAGCCATGTTTCTCACTTCAGTGTAGGATTTTACAGAAAAAACAAGGGGAATATGCTAGACTAACCAGGTGGTAATAGATTAGACTTGGAAACACCAAAATGAACTCATGTTTAGCTTAATGTAGACACAGAAGTTTACATACATAAATATTTATAGATAGGCACACATGCACAAGTTAGTATACACACATACATTTTTACTTCTTCAGCTGAGAAGCTCTACAAGCAAGGGCACCCCAATAGTAACAATCACACTTAGCACTCAGGTCTCGGCTTCTGTTCTGTTCCCCAATTAAAAGAGTCAGAACTCCTTGAAGAACTGCTTGCTTAATGCTGAAGCAGAAAATATACAAGATAAGCTTGGAGAATCGTGTAGTTCCAGAAAGTAAAGAAGTGCTTTAGAAAAAAAAAAAAAAAAAATCCCACACTGATGGGAAATGTCAGAAGGACACAGAAGTCAATGGCCAAAACTGGAACAATTTAAGCAACAAAGTGAAGTCATGTTGGGTGGTAACCCAAAGTATACAATGAATATCCATGAGCCTATACTGATGTAAATAAATGAGTTAATAAATAAATAAATGGGATACAAGAAACAGATCTCCCATATAAAAGAATTCCAGCCAGTCATGGTGGCTCACGTCTGTAATCCCAGCACTTTGGGAGACCGAGGTGGGAGGATCACTTGAGGTCAGGAGTTCGAGACCAGTCTTGCCAAACATTGTGACACCCTGTCTCTACTAAAAATACAAAAATTAGCTGGGCGTGGTGGCACGCACCTGTAATCCCAGCTACACAGGAGACTGAGGCAGGAGAATCGCTTGAACCTGGGAGTCAGAGGTTGTAGTGAGCTGAGATCGTGCCACTGCACTCTAGCCTGGCCCACAGAGTAAGACTTCATCTCAAGAAAAAGAAAAAATTAAAAAAAAAAAAAAAAAAAAAGAAAAAGAAAAAATTCCAATTAATTTATGTAGATATTTCACCCTCCAGCGGGTAGACAGTAACTCCCAACTCCTTAAGTGTGAACTGCGTATAGTGAGTTCCTCCCAAACAGTACAGTATGGAAAGGGGAAAAGTCCATGATGTTAAGGTGGAATAATCTGACAACACTGCCTCAGTCCAGTGATCAAGGTCAACATCAACAGTGTAAAGTCATGTTGATAATATGTATACTTGATACCATTCATAGAACTTTACCTCTGTGAGCTTCCTTACTAAACCTAGAACACCAGTCTAGTACTTAGGAAAATATCAGCACCCCTGCTAGTATTACTCTAAGTTGACAAGGTTGTCAAAAACAAAGGAAGTCTGAGAAAACGTTACAGTTAAGTGGAGCCTAAGGAGCCATAATGAATAAATGTAATGTGGTATCCAGGATGCACTCCTGGAAGACAAAGATGACATGAGGTCGAAACTAACAAAATCTGAATAAATTATGTTAAAAATAATTGATATCAATATCTATTGGTATTGTATTAGTCCTTTCTCATGCTGCCAGTAAAGACATACCCAAGACTGGGTAATTTATAAAGGAAAGATGTCTAACGGACTCACAGATCCACATGGCTCTAGAGGCCTCACAATCATGGCAGAAGGCAAAGGAGGAACAAAGTCATGTCTTACATGGTGGCAGGCAAGAGAGCATGTGCAGGAGAACTCCCCTTTATAAAACCATCAGATCTTATGAGACTTATTCACTATCACTAGAATACCAATGAAGAAACCCACCCCATGATTAAATTATCTCCCATTGGGTTCCTCCCATGACATGTGGGGATTATTACAATTCAAGGGGAGATTTGGGTGGGGACACAGAGCCAAATAATACTGGATATCAATAAAAAAATAAATTAGCATTCATATTCATTCATTTATTGTAACAAATCTACCATACTAATATAAGATATTCATAATAGGTGAAACTACCGGTAGAGGGAAATGAGAATTATCTGTAGTATCTTCACAATTTTTTCTGTATATCTGAAATTGTTTTTAAAATCAGGGTTTATTTTCTTAAAAAGCCAAGGCAAAAATGGTATTTTGATTTTGTATGTGTAATAGGGATATTTATAATAGTGAAAACAATGAAGGCAACCCAATATCCAAAAAAGAAAAAAACAAATGATGGTTCATCAATATGAAAAACAAAACAAAAATGAAGTTTTATATTAGGTTGTGCAAAAGTAATTGTGGTTTTTGCCATTACTTTCTATGACAAAACTTCAATCACTTTTGCACCAACCTAATATATTTTGAAAAAATGAATACAAATGATGTATTGGTTTAATAATCAAATGTACATTCCTCTGAGAGGGGAAGCAAAATAAAGTAGAAGAGGAGATTTTTGGTTTTCAGCTTATGTCTGGTTATACTATTTTTTTCTTAATCCTACTCATATGAATTTGTTGAAAACAAAATTTTTTAAGAGAGGGCTAAGTCTGGGCATGGTGGCTCATGCCTGTAATCCCAGTACTTTGTAGGGCTGAGGCGGGGGATTGCTTGAGGCCAGGAGTTTGGGATCAGCCTGGGCAAGATAGTGAGAGCCCATCTTAAAAAATATATAAAAAATTAGCCAGGCATGGTGGTGTGTGCCTGTAGATAGAGTAAGACACTGTCTCTTATAAAAAAAGAACAAGGTGAAGATGTTGAGGTTCTATTTCAAGGACAAAGTATTTAAGGCACTTCACTGAGACACTGACCTTGCAAAGGTAGGGAACAACTCTGGATATATGTAAATAAAATTATCCACAGTTCAGTTACTGTAACTTAAAATGCTTGCTCTGAATAGCTTGCCCCAGACCACTACATCATTACAGTTCAAAATCTTTACTGTTTGCCACTGTTTACACAATAAAATGTACACATTTGGCAGGCTTTAAAAGAAGCTTACCATCTGACTTCTGCAAACCTTTCATAGTTACCTTCTGCCCCATCAACTGTGTACCTATCCTCCAGCTATGCTCTCATCCATCTGCATTTCCAAATCTCTGTTCCTTTGTTCATACAGTTCTGTTTGCCACCAGTGTTCCCTTCCAATCTCCAGTTTTAAAAATAATACATGTAGTCCAATTTCAGGCTTAATACAAACTGCTCCTCCACAATCCCAATGAGATTTTGCCAGTTAGAAGAAAAAAGATGCTCATTTTTTTTGTTCCCATAGCTTTTTATTTACAAAATGTATTGCCTTTAATTTTCCTATATTATAATTATATTGTACATATCTTTTTTTAAATAGTTTTACATAACTGCTTCTTTACATTATTATAAGATCCCAGAGGAGAGAGACTATCTTGTTCATTTTGATATTTTTATCTCTTTAACTCAGTGCTTCATATTTAATACAAAGTAGAGACTACAAAACATCTGAATAAATTGAAAGCAGATTTCTTTGAAGAAATTACTAATGAACCTATTTTTTGAATTTCACTAAGATAAGTTCCAGAAGTCAAACATACAGGCCACAATGCCTCCTGTCTAAATTCCACAAGGGTGAATGCTGGGCGTATCGCGTGAAATAGTTTTCAGTTATTACATTTTTTGGGTACTGAGCTATACTGCATCTTTTATTTGTGTCATAATATATACATATACTGCTAAATGAAACTAGTGGATCACTTGATTCTGACCACAGGAAACTTGATAGAGAAGACATATTTAGATACATAATTTAAGCTAAGTATGATGAGGACACTTAATGAGAAAGGATTGTAAATAAAAATCATTAAACTCTTAATAATAATATTGAGGATCTGGAATGCAAACACATTAAATATGTACAATGTTTTCTTCTTAACAGTTTTATCATGATTCTTGTCAGTCTAACAACATTCCTTCGTTATTGATTTCTTTATTAGTCAATTTCCATTGGAAAACACTTCCAGTGTTATTTTTCACAGAAGAGCAGTGCATTTCAGCAAAGAAATCCTCGTGGTGATGTTACCAAAACAAACAAACAAAATAAAAAAAGCTATATATCAAGCATCTGATCTTGCCAAATATACCCAACCTGCTTTGGGTCTTCTTAAAGAGCCACTGACCAAAAATCCTCCCAAAGTTAGAATCTGAAATTCTCATCTGCATTGCCCTTGAGTCTCCAACTTAATAAGCAAAGTAAAAGTCAGAGAAATTCATTCAGAATTTATATCGATTTAACAATAATCAAAATGAATATTGCATGTTCACAAAAAGTAGATATAAATAACTATAAAAATCAATTATTTGGGACGGGGAAGACTTGTCCTTCCTAAGGTGCCTAATTGGCACTCAAGGAGGGGAGAGTGGGGAGAACCCAGGGGAACCTTTCTTCAACAAATGTCAGTGTGGTAGTTACTCTCACGCCATGGACAGTGTGCTTTGAAAGGATGTGCTTTATTCTCACCATTGTATAAAGTTCCTATTGACTCAGGAAGTGCGTTCTGAAAAGTTTGCGCTCAATGAGCTGTCTCCAAAGAACCTATATAAAGTTATACCATGTACTACAATTTGTCTTTTCCTCTTCTTTACCCAAAGATAAACCCTAATATCACTACTTTTATTAAACCTTCCTTGATTTCTCCATATTAAAGAAATTTCATGTGTCCATGAAACTTTGTGCATTTTAGAGATTTTACCAAGTATCTGTATTCAAATGTATTTTTATTACATTTTCAGCTTCATGTGACTATTATTCAGATACTTAGCACAGCATTTGAACATAAAAAATGTTCAGTAATATTTGTATAGTTGAATGAATGACTGAACCTCTCCAGTGTTTGTCTCAAGACTTATATCTTTATGGCAACAGCATTATTCTTGATACCTCCCTAGACTGGAATCAATGATTTCTAACAGAATACACATTTCAGCTTGTGTTACCCAATGGGGAGCCATCCTTTTTGGAAAACGCACCAAGATTATGATTGCTAAAATTCTTATTGCCATAAGTGATATTGAGAAACTCACCCCAGGCCCTATTATTCATGAGAAAAGTACTTTATAAAATCTTTACAGGCTTTGGTTATTTAAGAGGCAACAGAGGATGGTGGTTAAGCATGCATTTCTCGAGATAGACTGTCCAGATTTGAGACTTACTTATTCCATTTGTTGGCTATGCCTTCCTCAGCAAGCTATTTAAATTCTATGTTTTCTTGTTTGCAAAATGGAGATAATAATATTACTTATCATACATGGGTTGCAAGGATTGAATTAGGTAACACATGTCAGTTCTTAAGACAGGGTTTGGTATAGAGTAGGCGTTCGGTAAGTGTTAGCTATTCTAAGGTAGTATGCTAAAGACACTTGCTAGTTACTTTAGCAGGTTAGAGCACAGCACAGTAGAAGGAGACAGTGTGATGATGTGGGAAGGACCCTGGAGTGAAAGTGAGAAGAAATAGATTTAAGTCCTGGCACTGACACTCACTTTGTGCCGTCAGCCGAATCATCGCTTCCTTGAGCATCAATGTTCTCACACTTAAATGTGAAAAATAATATCTAGTTTGCAGAATAGTTTTTGATGATTAAATGAAGTGATGAATGTGAAAGAGCTTTATGAAATATAATGTGTTATAAAATGTGAAGTGTTATTTCTATTTCATCATCAAAAGCACAGCAAGGAACATTTGCACCCTATTGCTTAGCCAGAAGAAGGACAGGACAAATTTGTTTCAGGCAATCCTGCTATTACTTCTATTATTAATATCTAATGATAGCATAGACATTTTAAGTCCAAAGAAAATATATTATTTCCTTTGAAACTAACAAGCCTAAAGGACACTTTTAAAAGTGAACTGCAAGCAAGTACTAAAAGTAAAACAAAATTAATGCCTTCATAGTAAAAAAAAAAAGTTACCCTATAAAATATAGTGTTTTCTTAAAATATTTTGGGTCTTGCTCTGTCTCTCAGGTGCTGGAGTGCAGTGGCATGATCATGGCTCACTGCAGCCTCGACCTCCCCAACTCAAGCAATTTTCTTGCTTCAGCCTCCTGAGTAGCTGAGGCTACAGGAATGGGCATGGGCATGGGCCACTATGCCTGGCTATTTTTTATTATTATTATTTTGGTAGAGAAGAGGGTCTCACTTGTTGCTCAGGCTGGTCTTAGACTCCTGAGTTCAAGTGAGCCTCCCATCTCAGCCTCCCAAAGTGTTGGAATTACAGGAATGAGCCTCCACGCCCAGCCTGGGATTTCCAGTAAGTCAGTAATCACTTGCTTCCTCTTTATGTGTCATTTTTCTCTCACAAATGTCTTTTCCACTGGTAACAAAACCTACTTTCAGTCATTCGTGTGTATTGCGACTTTTACTTCAGTGTGCTTATCAGGCTTCCAGACTTCAACTGGACATAGACTTTTGTTTAATTGGAGTGACAATATAAAGAACATACAAAAAATATGGTCTCTACCTTCAAGGTGTTTGCACCTTACAGTATAAAGACTGTATGAATTTTATGAATAGATTCCTAAGATAAAAGAAATGAGGCCTGTTAAATGGAAAGACAACAGAAATACAAGTTTGGAGGAAAAAAAGACGGAAGGAGGTATATAACAGGGCAGATGAAGAAAAGACTGCACACTTGATGAGACGAAGGAGAAACAGGTACTGTGAGAAAAGAGAACAGGAGATGGACAGACTCACAGCACTGAGACAAGAAACCCATCTTTCATGATAGCATTCAAAGGGGCTTTGAAAGAAGACTTCGGGGCTTAGGGAATATGGAAATAGAAAAAAAGGATAATTTTGTAGGTAAGTATACCAAGAATAAAGTATGTGGGACAAGAGAAAGGTAAGTAAAATGAAAAGACAGGGTGAATTTGGCATGTACTACTATGCAATTGCAGTAGTGGTGGTAATATTGGACTCTTCCTGAATCTGTTTCCTCTCCAACTCCACCACTGAGAAAAAGGTACCTTTGTCTTCAGAAAAGCAGAGACATAGAAGGAAATAGTTTACCTGGGAAAGGAGACATGGAAATAGGGCACATACAAAAATCAGAACTTTAAAGCCCCCTCCCTACCCAACAAGCAAACATAGCCCACGGGCCTCACTTTCAGAGACAGTCTCTAAAAGGAATAGCATCTGCCTATAAAGTAAGTGAAGAATGGCAGTCCAGTCCAGCTGACTCTGGGTGTTCTAACAAGCCACAAGGGTATCCCAGGAAAATCACCTGTTTTATATAATTTTCAGTGTGATCTTTCTTTTAGAGAAAAACAATGCCTAAATTCATTAGTGAAAAACTCTACAGGATCGTAGTCCTTCGGAGTAAAACAAAGGGGAGAATATAAGGAAGATTTATCTCAGACAGCAAAATTCCTTAAGATAATATTATTACCTAAGTCCTACTATAGCAATATATATAAATCACAGTATATACATAGACAAGTAAGGGATTAATTCTGCCCAGACTAAAGGGCAGAAGAGAAAAGAGGTTCTCCTGGTGCTATTTCTTATATTGACCTCTATAAAAAAGTTGAGGACAAAACATTAAATTGTAACTCTGGGTAGGAAATTCTATGGGGATATAAACTTAGATAGTCCTCGTACATGACTCTCTGGTAATATAACATAATATGGGAATATACCTTAGAAAAACAAAAGATGTTATTAGAGAAACTGTCCCTTCGACATTCAGAAATTCCTCAGTTAAACCAGTTCAATACTTGAAACACTAGATCTCTCTACTATTGGTTAGAGAAAGATCTTTATGGTTTTTGTAAAAGCTAGAGATAATTTAATATTTTAATTTAAAACCAAGTATCTTAATTTATATTTTCAACCAAATAGAGGCCTTCCCGGTTGTAAACAAAGTCAGGTCACAGTCGTTTACATTTTTTTTTACCCAAAAGAATTGTGAGATGACTCAAGTCCTCAACTGCAAGGTTAGGGTTCTGTGTGAAAGCATAGAAGGGAAATTTAAAGTATTACCAATCACCTTCTTCATAGGTAAGCTATTTGAAGTCTCTCTTTTTTTTTTTTTTTTGAGACAGAGTATTGCTCTGTCACCCAGGCTGGAGTACACTGGCACAATCATAGTTCACTACAGCCTTGACCTCCTGAGCTCAAGATATCCTCCTGCCTAGCCTCCTGAGTAGCTGGTACTATAGGCACATGCCACCATGCCCAACAAATTTTTTATGTTTTGTATAGAGACAGAATCTTATTATGTTACCTGGGCTGGTCTTGAACTCCTGTCCTTAAGTGATCCTCCCACCTCAGCTTCCCAAAGTGCTGGAATTGCAGGTGTGAACCACTGCACCCAGCCTAGGAGGCTTCTTCCAATCTGTCATTCCACTCCAGGCTACAGTTACCTAAGCGAACATCCAGCTTAAATTCATACCTAACTTTGCCCTTGACATTCATTCCCCAGTGTCTGTCCATTGGATTTGTTCTTTACAGATTGCTCTCTTCTCCCAGTCTGAAGCACTCCTCCCAAAAAACATGAATACTTTGCAGACCCACATATTATAAATTTACTTTGTTCAACATCTTTGTATAAGAGCTATTAGAATTCTCCTCAAACCTAGTCCTCTCTATTCCTGCAAAGTGCTCTAAATAGTACCCTGTATCTCACTTTAAGATGGCAACTAGGCCTTGCCAAAGTTGACCCATCCTGTCAGTACTGAATGTTGCAAAAATGAAACTAATCTATTAAATTGGAAACTCTATGTTGGGTGTGAACTCTAACTCTATCCAGATTATCCCACAATTGTCTCTTGTTTTAATGGAACCAGTTACTCAGTAGGGTTGGTTGTGGGGTGCATAGTATCCCTGTCATCAGGCTGGACTTCAAGATGCATCACAGTAAGGCAATTGCATGGGTGAGCAAACTGTTTACACCATTTAATAGAAGTAATAGGGCAGGTGCCTAGAAGTAAAGTCTTTAGCCCAAAGGTCTGTGATGGAGTCTGTATTAGTCCATTCTCATGCTGCCGATAAAGACATACCCAAGACTGGGCAATTTATAAAGGAAAGAGACTTAATGGACTCACAGTTCCACATGGCTGGGGAGGCCTCACATTCATAATGGAAGACGAAGAACAAAGGGATATCTTACACGGCAGTGGGCAAGAGAGCTTGTGCAGGGAAAATGCCTTTTATAAAACCATCAGATCTAGTGAGACTTATTCACTTACCAGGATAACAGTATGGGGGAACCACTCCCATGATTCAATCATCTCCGCCTGGCCCCAGCCTTGACATGTGGGAATTGTTACAATTCAAGGTGAGATTTGGGTGAGGACACAGTTAAACCACACCAGAGTCCAAGAATGAAACAAAGCAGAACAAGGGATTACAAATGAAGCTCCCTGGACCCCATGCTGCAGTAGGAAAATTCCTTAATTGGCTGTGTAGGATGCCCTTGGTCCTGCACTGTTCTGGCCCCAGAGCTCCCCACTTTCTGGCCAGTCCTGTATTTATAAAATCTTACTCATTTTAATTTCATTAAACCTACACTGATCAACCACCCTCTACTCAAGTCAACCCCACACATATTGTAACTAACTCATTCAATTTTAGCTTTTACATATTACTTTTGTCTCTCATACTAGAATGAAAACTCCATTAGGGAGGATACTAATTCTTACAATCCTCTGTATCCCAGATCAGTTAGAAGAGTGAGCCTCGATAAATATTTGTTAGCTGACTAATTGTTTGGGTAATTGAATCTATTTCTGGGTAATATGATCGTAACTTGTTATTACTATTATTTTGGAAGACAGCCCACTTAGGCCCCTCAGAGTTCTTGGAGACTTTAAATGCTTCTCTACTCATTTATTCTGGGAAAAATATTTCAAACTTGACAACACTGTATATTCAGTTTTAATCCTATTTTGTAATGGAGCTAATGCTTATATCTGCCCATAATTATGATAAATATACTGTCCTATACAATGTCTTTTGTTCATTAATAAAATCAGTAAAAGAATAGGTTATTTTGTGGCAACCAGTACTTTCAAATGTGGAACTAAAATAAGTGATATATGATTAGAAAGTTTTTCAGAAAAAGATGAATATTTCTAGTCGAATTAATTTTAAGTAGGAGTCAGGTATCAAAAATCTTTATATTGCTTATGGAAAATTCCATCCTTTCAACTCTAGTTGCTCTCCTCCCACAGTATTCCCTGCCTGCATTTGGCTCCTAGTTTTAACATCAAAAGTTGCTCTTGTCAGTTATCCTCCATTCCCTCCCCTGTCTAGGATGTGATACACATGGTTAGAGTTCAGTATCAGGCAAGCAGAGGTTACATCACAGCAGTTCAGGTATCTTTAAACTGAACAGCAGACATTTCTGCTCTTAAACACTACTTAACCAAGAAACTCTGTTTTTCGGTACCCCCTTTTCCTTTCAGGAATCCAATACAATCTAATCAAAAGTTGAATTCTTCCCATTTTATATTTCTTTCTTTCTTGTTTTAAATAGACAGCTGGCTAATTTTTGATTTTTTTTTTAAGAGATGGGATCTCACTATGTTGCTCAGGCTGGTCTTGAACTCCTGGCCTCAAGCAATCCTCTTACTTCAGCCTCCCAAAGTGCTTGGATTACAGGTATGAGCCACCACTGTGCTTGATCTCATTTTCTTCTAAAAGCAAATTATCTCTCTCTTGTGCCTCTTTGAACATTTAGACGCCCTTGGATGAATTGCAGTGTGTCATAAACTTTAAATTTTATGCTTTCTTTTCTTTCTACCAGGTTCTACAGGGAAAGGTAATAGTTAGTAAATGTTATTTTTCCCTTGATAAAAATTGTGTTAGACCAGGGCAGAAGCATAGATATATTTTCAATAGTATATTGCAGGGAAATATCATCTTGGGGAAAAAAAAGGAAGAAAGAGAAGGAGAAAAGGGAAATTGGGGAAGGAGGAGGGGGAAGGAAAGAAATAAAGAGTGAGCTTAATTTAAAAAATAGACAACCTATCCACAGGCAAGGGAGAAAACTTGATACACATTCACAGGATATGGCAGAGGGAAGAGTGTGGGCGTTGGAATAAGACAGCTGTGGTGTCAAATCCAAGTTCCAGCTGAATGTGACCTTGAGCTTAGTTTCCCTTATCTCCAACTACTATATCCTAGCACTTGTATCAAATATATTAATACACTTATATTAAGCTGGTGTGAAGATTAGGATAACATCTGTGAAGACCCCAGACAGTGCTTGGACATGAAGGTGCTCACTAACTGGTCACTGAAATGATGAATGATGACATAATGATGATCATGATGATGAAGAAGAAGGAGAAGGAGGAGGAGAAAGAGGAGGGAAAAGGAGGAGGGAGGAGGAGGAGGAGGGAGGAGGAGGAGGTAAGAAGAAAGAAGAAGAAGGAGGAGGAGGAGGAGAAGTAGTAGCAGTCATCATCGTCAGAATAAGAAAACTCTTTTCATCTATGAGAAACACTCACTGTGGAGGTAGGAGGGGGGCTTTGTTTACTCAATCATTTAAAAAATTGTTCTCTACTGTATAAAACAACCCACTAGGACAGACATTTACATTGACTGTCCTACTCCTTCTATTAAAACTACTCCAATATGTATTTCTTTTCTGAAACAACGGCTAACATGACAGTGATGGAGGCTATTAACATTTATAACTGACTTGTAAAACCATGAATCAAGATGACTTTTTAAAGTAAGAACTTTCAAGTACCAATTCTTCCTTAACCAGAATTTTCACTTTTCAGTTGAAACGAGTTTCATACTATCTGTATGAAATGGGTGAGAAGGAATTCCAGTTTCATCTGTGCCCAAGGTTCTCTATGTGAACATTGTCTCCTCATTGACTTGGCAATCAAGCATGACACTCTTTCACAAGGACTGGACGATGAGGCAATTCTGGCAAAGTTTTAAACAGAACCAACTTCACTTCATGCTGATATTTCAACCTTGTCCAATCTGGGATCAGGGTTAAAATGGCCACAAAGGAAGAAAAGGGATACCACTTGATGTCATATGGTTTAGCAGAGGAAAAGTGTCTACCACAAAACGTACTTTTGAGAAGATACACTTTTGCCTTATTTTAAATATGTCAGATAAAGAAAACAAAGAATCATATTTTCTTCTTACACATTTGTGCTTGTCCACTGACTCTTTGCACTGTAGTGTGACTATTCTGCAACTAGAAACGCCCTGCTAGTTCCTAACACTCAAGGTGCGGTAGTCCTATTTCTGTTTATCAAAATAAATGGACTGGCCATTAATTTCTCTCAGTCCTGTCTTGTCGGGGCATTTCTACCTACCACACTATAAAATTCTCTCTTCCATATACACTGAAAAATCTTCAAAAGCATATCCTGTGATTGGGTACATAATAACTATTTGATAAATGCAATCTAGAGTGGGTATTTCACAACTCAAATGCAACATAGCTTGTTGAAACAGTATGACCGAGATCAGCAATCTGGAGGTGTAGTTTCCACTAATTTCTCCACCAATCACTTACTAAAGACAAGTTAGCCAGGTTTCCATTTTCCCATATGTAAAACAATGCAAAGTGTGACTTCAGAAAACGACATGGGCGCAATGATAATAAATGAGCTGTGTATAGGTACCATTAACTTCTTGGAGGCACAGGGCTACACAAATCAGGACATCCCATTGTTGTTAGATAGCATTAGAATGAAAAACAAATCAAAGCCTAATCTAACTATATTTGCAATGCTTTGGAAATATATATTTCCATATATATATTTGCAATGCTTTCCTAGGATAACTGTATGGATAAGAATTTATGAGAAATTGCTTGCTAGACATAATGCCTTTGAGATGTGGAGAACTCACATAAGCACAAAGTCCAACATGGAAAGTACGTAAATCAACAAGCAAGAGAAATTCCAACCACAAACCACTCTTCCAAGACCATTCAGATTCAGCTAACTTCATTGGCATGTCCTGGAACACCATGATTGCCAAAGGTAATGTATCAAAGAGAAAGGGTTCACAAAAGTCCTGAAAGAAATAGTAGGGCACAGAGGTTTTCAATGGCATACTTATGTTGGATTACTGTTCCTTCCCAATGTAAAAGCAAATTATTTTTTCATTGAGAGATAATCAGGTTCCAGATCTCCTTCTAAGTATTTTGCCAAGAGTGGCCCAAGAGGACCATACGCAAGGCAGACGCTTAAAGGTTAAAGGAAGTATTTGAGGCATAGCAGCTTTGGAAAGGTACTTGGAGATTACTCTAGAGATTATTTCTATCACTGTTGCCTTATGCTGTATGAAGATGATGCAAATTGAACTGGGACACAATAAAGGGTCTGCTCCTCAGGATCATGGTAAATATAACTGAAAATAGCAAGCATTTGGAATGTGATGTTCCTGCTAAAAAGCTATCAAGATGTTCTCCCATGGATCCTGTTGTATAATTTAGGCTTTTTTTTGTTGTTGTTCTTTTTTCTTTCTTTCTTTTTTTTTTTTTTTTTTGAGAAAGAGTCTCTCCGTAGCCGGGCTGGAGTGTAACAGTGATCTTGGCTTCACTGCAACCTCTGCCTCCTGGGTTCAAGCGATTCTCCTGCCTCAGCCTCCCAAGTCTGGGACTACAGGCGCACATCACCATGTCCGGCTAATTTGTGTATTTTTAGTAGAGACAGGGTTTTACCATGTTGGATAGGCTGGTCTCAAACTCCTGACATCAGGTGATCTGCCCACCTCAGCCTCCCAAAGTGCTGGGATTACAGGCGTGAGCCACTGTGCCCAGCTACTGGGGTCTTTTTATTGTAAGCAACAGAAAGTCATCTTCAACAAAAAGAGGGGTCAAGTTATTGTAAGAATAGTATGAAAAAAATTCTGGAACTTTACTGGAATGGTAGGTGCACTTGGGAAGCAGAACTAGAAAGCATAGGATCTAAGGTACCTCAAGTATACAGGCTAACTTATTCCCTCAGAATCATATATTTATTATTTCTCCACTTTTGTGATATGCAGCAATTCAGTGGCTCTCTGGTCTCACTGCAGCTGCTGTATCTAGTCAATATCAACTTCTTTGTTATGTATGTATTATCTTCTCACCTCATATCTTCTGCTTTCTCATCATTTGACTTCTGCAAATTCTTATAACCCTTCCCACCTCGTGGTCTCAGATTTCCTCCTTTCTTTTGGCATGTTTATAGTACCAGAGTAAAGAAGAATTCGGTGGGCCTAGATAATTGTTCATCATTCCTTTTTAGATAGAAATTTTGATGGTAAACTTCCTTTTAGAGTTTTGGCCAATCCACAAAGTGGCTGAAATTGGGTCCATGGTCAACTGGGTCAGTTAGGGGAGGCCACATGAGCAGAGTATTCAGTAGAAATTGAGGACTCAGTACTTTTCACTAGAAGAGACTAGGGGAGTGGGAAGCTCCTCAAGGAGCTCATCCCTCTTTAGTTATGTTCGAACTCTGAAAATTAAGTGTCAATCAATTACCAATTACAACCATTAACCCAATTGTCTGTGGCACACCCTGTATGCAAAGCATTAAACTAGATATGCCAGTGAATACCATTTGTCCCTAGAAAGGAAAGGAAAGTTTTCACAATCCTAGTATTTAGTAAGGAAATCTAAGACAGAAACATCTGGACAAAAGGGTGTAAGTGCTTCCTAAATGTCAGGACAAGGTACTATTATAGTTAGTGTCCTTTGGGGCAGTGTAGTATATACGAACAAGTAGCGAACTGTAAGAAATCTGGACTTTTGTCTTAGCTCAGAAATGTAAAGACTGTACTTGTGTTTCAGATCACAGCATAATCCTTTATTAATTACTTTACCTGCTGATGCCTCAATCTATTCCTAAAATGAGGGTAAAGACCTGGGGATGGAAATCTACCATTCTCTAATTATTTTGGTATTACTATTACTTATCTAAGAAAGGCACAAATTATTTAAAATGTTGAGGTTGGAATAATCTAACACCTATCTTTTTTTTTTCTTTCCAACTTTTAGGTTCAGGGGGCACATGTGCAGGTTTGCTACATGGTTAAATTTAATGTTGCTGGGATTTGGGTATACAAATTATTTCATCATGCACGTAGTGAGCATAGTACCGGATAGGTAGCTTTTTTGATTCTCACCCTCCCCCCAACCTCCATCCTCATGTAGGCTTCAGTGTCTATTGTTCTCTTCTTTGTGTACATGCATACTCAGTTCTGCTCTCACTTATAAGTGAGAACATGTGGTATCTGGTTTTCTTTTTCTGCCTCAATTTGCTGAGGATAATGTCCTCCAGCCGCATCCATGTTGCTACAAAGGACATGATTTCATTCTTTTTTATGGCTGCATAGTATTCCATGACTAACAGGCAAATTACATCATAATTTCACACACACAGACACACACACACACATATATATATTTTTTTCTTTTTCTTTTTTTTTTTTTTTTTGAGACGGAGTTTCACTCTGTCACCAGGCTGGAGTGCAGTGGCATGATCTCAGCTCACTACAACCTCTGCCTCCCAGGTTCAAGCGATTCTTCTGCCTCAGCCTCCCAAGTAGCTGGGACTATAGGCACAGCTGCCACTAAGCCCAGCTAATTTTTGTATTTTTAGTAGAGGTGGGTTTCACCATGTTGGCCATGATGGTCTCAATCTCTTGACCTCATGATCTGCCCATCTCGGCCTCCCAAAGTGCTGGGATTACAGGTGTGAGCCACCATGATCAGCCAACACTGATACATTTTAACTGCCAGACTTATTTTACAATCAATTCAAATTCTCATAACAAACAGTCAGATTATAGCACTCTATTTGAATTGTTTCACTTATGGCTTTTGCCTTTTTGAACCTAAAAGTCAACAAACTTATGTATGTTTCTCCTAATTTAGTAAACCATAACTCAGATTGAAATGATGATGATTACCTCAGATTTAGACTCAACATAACAGAAGCACACAAGAAGCAGAGACTGTGCTTGTCTCCCGCAGAGAAAAAGACACCAAGGTTTGATCTGCGCCTGTGGTTTACTTCAGCCGTTCTGCCTATAGAATGCCAAATGATATTAATAGCTGGCCAATTTGTGCAAAACTCACAAATCTACTTCTCTTGCTATTATTTAGAGTTTGTCTTATTTGAGAAGAAAACTAAGTGCAGGTGCTACTTCAACCCCTGAAACTAAGAAATATTTCATGCTCCATTGTCTCCAAAACCTTTGCAGAAAACGTATTAAGTTTAGGAGCCAAACTTGTGTCAGATGCCAATTCTACCCTTTACCGGTATGAAGTGTCTAGGGCAAGTTATTTGAGATCTCTGGCCTCTAATAACACCCAGATTTCAGAGTCATCTCAAAGTCTACATGAGGCAATGTATGAAAAGTGCCTCATGGGGAGTGTGGTGTGGACTGGTACTCAATATGTGTAGCGCTTCTTCCACTTCCTCTTCCCCTTGTCTTCCTGCCTTTTGCACTTCTCACAAGTCAGTGATCTCTTACTGATGTACTTTAGCCAGTCACACCACCCTCTACAACTTACCTGAGAAATCTACCCAAAGAAAATTCCCTCCTAGTTACATGGAATGCACATTATGAGGGGTTAAATGAACTTCACAGAAGGCATCCAACACTGCAGTCCTATGACACAAGCAAGGGCAGCAGTTGCTCTAGAATATTTCACAGAAGCGAAACGAAGACAGCAAATGATTTGACTGAGATCACTTAGAGGATGAGTTATAAATGGATGTCTAATAATGCAATTTGCTAAAAGAGTTGATGCAATGGTATTCTAGAGTCATTTCCCCCTGAAGGTTACATTGAAGAGTTCAAATTAGGAAGCAATATTTTGCCAAGTGCCATACTGCAGAACAGGGATACATCATCAATAACTCCACAAAGAAATGCAATATAAGTGCAGCCCCTAAGAACGGACAATATAAATACGGCAATCATTTAAATATATTTGGAAATCCAATCTCTGCATAAAACAAAAGCCTTTCAAGACAACCAATAAATTGGATTTTTTAATGTAGTAGAAACATACGCAAAACTAACTAGATATCATGAAATATCTGAAATGGTTAAACGTCATTATATTTTTGTTTTCCTTTGAGGTAGAAATACTCCCCAAATGTCTTTATAAATTCTACTCTGAGTATCTAAAGAAAAAAACTCAAAATCATTTGCAGCTGAAACAAGATATGGAAAAAGTAATTTCTATTTTTGTGTATCAGGTCCTCTTAGTGATAAATAGTAACATCATACATTAAATTGCACCCTTCTTTCGGTGACCATGAAATGTGCTCTTTGCATTCATTTTTAGAGGTACTGGGTGTATTCAACTGAAAGAACTTATTGCTTCTTTCTATAAATGCTCGCTAATCATGAGTAGAAATTTTTGCCTAAAAATTTGGTAACTCTTTTGCTTTAGAGCAAAGTGCAAGATGTATAAAAAGGAAATCAAACATAGAACTGGAATTCTTAAGGACTTGGTCTATAATCAATTTCCCCTACCTATTAACCTCTCCACTCTCTCCTTTTTCTCCTTATTTTCTTATAATCATCACTTTAAGTCATTCTTTAAATCTTTTTCTTGTCTAAAAAAAGATTACGAACCTCACAGTTCGCTCTTATAAACACTCTCTGACACATGAATATTAATAATTGTTTATTTCTTCTCTCTATAGCAATTGAGATCACCTTTTAATAGAGAAAAGTGAGTTATTTCATCTTCTTGCAGTCTCAAATGGGTAAACTCCCAAGGAATGTGCAGTCTTAGAGAAAAAGGTAAGAAATACTTCTTTTCTTTCCAGAAACGACCCCCAGTGTAAATGCTTTTCAACAGCTAATTTCACTGCTGAATAGTCAATAAGAGCTGCAAAGATTCAAAATTCTTTAAATGAATATATCATGTGCTTACAATGCAAGATCCCTTTATGTGTTGGGACCAAAGGTACACAGGGGCAATGTGCCTAATGCTGAAAGACCAGTGAACAAGCTGCTGAGAATAGACTTGGCAAGTGTGGTTTGCCCCTTTTTTCATCATAATCTTGGCTGGAGAAGTTGGAGAAACAAAGGTTATGGGTTCCCAACAAGTGGTGGCATTGCAGGGCACAGGTACCACGCAGCTCTTCATTGGAGGACCAAACACAAGCATTCTCTCCAGTGTCCAGACACAGGAAATGGGGCCTCTCAACAAGCAGTTCCTCATTTCCTGACCAAAATTGTATATTATTCAATATATTTTCTCTACTGTGCCTCAGCCTTTAGGATAAGTTCCAAATGTCTTAGGGTCATCATCTGTCTATTTTTAAAGACTTTCCAGCATTTCAAAATTCCAACAGAGATGTATTAAGTAGGTCTTGAGAAAAAACCACAAGCATTAAGATGGAGAAGCAGGCATAATTTGAGTTATTCTTTTGAAATGGGGCATAAGAAAAAGATGCTCAGAGTTTTCTCTTTTTTAAAATAAGATTTTATCATGCAATAATTTTATCATTTTTACATTGCTCATTGTTCAAGAAGAACTTGTATCTTTCAGAATTTCCTATTCTATATTTTACCACATTTTTCATAAGTAAAAATTTTTTCCTTTGGGAAGAAAAGTTTATTATTTTTACGTAGAGGGAAATATCCACTATGAGTCTTTGGTCTTTGTAGGATATTAGATGCATGGATTTAAAGCTGTGTATCAAATACAGACTCCTTAATTGGAATGTAAGACCCTTCCAAACATGACTTCTGCCCACTTTTCCAGCCTTTCACACAACTCAGCAATGATATCAAAAGGTGCTTTACCTTGTCTTTCTCTCTTTCCCTTTCGGTCTTCGACATTCTTCTTTCTTCTTTTTCATGGACAATTTCACTTCAATCTTCCAGATTCAGCTTATATCAAGACTCAACTTGTGGTCATTATCTTTACTGTCTTCTCTGATCCTTCCTGGTTTGAATTAGGATGTCCTGCCTTAGAACCTTGTGAAGATCCTCAACCTAGTACCGCTGATACTGCTCTATCATTCACTGCCTGCTCTCCTGTTTATTTCCCTCATCAGTTGAAGAGCTCTCTCTTTGGAGAATAATTAGGTATTATTCACCATTGTCAGCCTAGTGTAGCACCCAGCAGAGCAGATCGCATGAGCCCAGGGGTTTGAGACTAGCCTGGGAAACATAGCAAGATCCCATCTCTGCAAAAAATTTAAAAAATTAGCCAGGTCTGGTGGCATACTCCTGTAGTCTCAGTTACTCTGGAGGCTGAGTTCAAGGAGGATCACTTGAACCCAGGAGGTTGAGGCCGCAGTGAGCCATGATCATACACCACTGCACTCTAGTCTGGGCAACAGAGTGAGATCCTGTCTCAAAAACAGTGTTTTTAGAAGTTAATTGACCTGAGGTTCAGACCAGGAATTTAATTTCATGGACTGCACTTCTACCATGCTACTAGTTAAGTCCTTTATAAATGCAGGCTGAAGTTAAGCACTTTTAAAAATTTTCCAAAGATGA
The DNA here is from genome assembly GCF_003255815.1 of Theropithecus gelada. Classification (NCBI taxonomy): domain Eukaryota; kingdom Metazoa; phylum Chordata; class Mammalia; order Primates; family Cercopithecidae; genus Theropithecus; species Theropithecus gelada. Next base: position 30,759,818 of record NC_037676.1, on the reverse strand, counting down.
ATAAAATATCCACATGTGAGAAATGGGATGAGTTTATCTCTAGGGGTGTTTTAAGTATTGACTCAATGTTTTGGAAATATTCAAGGGCTATGATATATATGACATTATCATTGAAAGAAAAATATTCTGCAGACATTTTTTCCAGGGGGCTGATAGCCTCTAATGTCCATTTTAGGCTTAAAATGGTATGATATTATTCACATTAATTGATTAAAGTTACTTTGTGCCAACCTTGAATGAGTCACTGTATGATGAAGAAAAGGCACAGTCTTCCCCTAATGGAGGCAAAAGATTCCCTCCTCCACTCTTTAAAAACCCTGCCAGCTTAAAACTGGCACTGATTACTTGGCAGGAATAAATTTCCACGTTGCCATGCCCAAAATAAGCATGTTATTATTAACAATTACTTACTAGGTGCCTATGCCCAATAGCCTCTGGGAACTAAATGAAAAATAATTAAACATCTTAGATGAAAAAACAGCAGTTTCTCAATTAATTTCAAAAGAGACGTGGAGCATCCTCCATACCATCAGAGACTTCTCTGGACTCCACATCTGATTGTGATTCCCTGCTAAATTTATTCAGTTGTTTCTTTTGCCATCAGCAGCACAAAAATGGACCTTCATAATTTGGCCCCTACCTGCCTCTCTAGAGCCATCATTCCCAACAAACAAATTCTGCTCCAGATACTCCAAATCCCTCTTAATTCTAAATGTGCAGAAACATGCTCTTTCAGCACTTCCTCTTCTATAGTCATGGACTGTATTATCCACATGTCTGCCTTGCTAATTCCCACTATCCTCTGGGTTCCTCATCCTTTCTCTCCATCACCTAATCTAAATGATCAGAATTTCTCTTCATGACAGCCTTCAAATGGTCTTCCCATAGCTTATCTTCTTCCCAACTGTTTCATACATTATAGCAAGAATGATATTTTCAAATCTATGTTGCTCACTTTCTCATGGAAGACTTAGCAAGAATGATCCATCTAAGAATGACTATTCTCTACACTGTAGCAAGAATGACCTTTTCAAAACTAATCCTGTCACTCAGTTGTTGAAGACTCTTCAGTGAGTTTCAACAGCTCTAAAGATATAGGAAGAATCTTAATCAGAGCCTGTGAGGTACCATATGATCCTGCCACTTTTACCAGTTTGCCGAATTCCCTTCTCCCACTGTCTCCTTGAGCTGTGACTGTGACCATAGCTTTATTTTCTCAAAACTTCTGTACTCCTGCCCATCATAGTATATATTTATACATGTTGTTCCATCTTCACAAAAGATCCTTCCTCACCCGCCATCTCTACTATTTTGATTAGATGACTCCTGTACATTATTTAAACATCAGTCCCTTTGCCCAGCATATACATGTCTACTAACTGGGTAATATTCCTTTGTCTAGGCATTTTTATCACCATATTCCTTTTTTTGTAAGTTCTTATTTAAAATTAAATTTAATTATGAGATTGATTGATTATTATCTGAATCCCCCACAGGGCTGCAAGCTTCATGAAACCCCAAGACCATGCTGTTTTTATTAAAATTCTAAGAGACAAGGAAAGAATATTAATCTGGTGGTGAAGTCACAGAATGGATTTGAGGTAAGAAATGTAAGATGAGAAGACCAAATCAAGAAACAGGAGATTTCACCATTAGCATATCAAGGTACACAAGACAAATAACATTTTTGAATCCCTATGACACTAAGTCATCAGATGGACAAGGTTTAATTTTCCCCCCTTTTATTTACAAGGTGCAAAAATACAGTTCACTCTACAGATTTCTTTTTTTGTTGTTGTTTGCTTTGTTTCTGTTTTCTAGTTTGAAAAGAGTTTATTCCAGGGTGATTGTTGAAGATGGCCACTCAGGAGTATAGATTCAAGTTGCTCTCATTATACACTCCAGCTACCAGCCATTACAAGTGGGTTTTTTAGGGAAAAAACAAGACGCAGTTCCTAAGTTGTTTACCAAGAATATACATTCAAATACATAAGTTATCGATTGGCTATACATTGTTTTTTGTATCACAAATTCCAGGAACATGAAGATAATGGGTGGCGCAACTAGTCTGGAACAAAACGTCTCCTAACAGTTGTCCCTGGGCACAGGTATGGTATGTGACCAAAGTCCCATACTCATATCTCTCTGGGCCTGATAAATTTTGCATACATTACAGAGCTCAGATTGCTCTGTCACTCTGCAGATTTCTAGACCAGGACATAAATACCTTCTGGGTTAGCATTTAGTTTAGGCAGTAAATAGGTAGAAGAAATATTTTCCCATACACTGAAATATTTAATAATCCCCTTTCAGTCATTCCTAGATGGCTACTTACATAGAACATTGTCACATTCATTGACATATAATTTTTATTTCAAGAAAATATCAACATGTTATTCTCCCACCTAGAATAAAGTAAACCACTGCAAAACATTCTTCTAAGTAAGCAAAAGAGCAATAGTAATACATTGCTATTAATAATTATCATGCCAAAATATATGAAATTGCACACAGAAAACATGGGACTTCATTCATTTCCAAATTGAAAGGAAATTGATTGGAAATAATTATCTAATCTAGACCCAAACCTTTATGGTACTTTTAGAAGAAACTAGAAATATTACTGGTAATAGAATTAACCACATTTGATGTTTACACTGCTCAAATACTGCAAACAGCAAATATCCAATTCCACACTTTACTTTGGTTGCAGATACATAGCCAGTGGATACAGATGAAAGCATTTTCTAAACCAAAATGCAATTTTCATTTGGTTATTAGGGAACCCTAGCAATTAAGAGACATATTCATAAATGGAACAATATTTTCTAAAAAGACAAAAAGGCTAAACATTCAAGGAAACTTAGATCCAAAAAGTAAAGATAGAAAGAGGAAATAAAATTACAGGGACTGTACATGGCAACATAAACACAAAGGATGGTTAGTTGCAGTACACTTCCCACCAGAGATTAAAGGACAGTTCCAGAAAGATTCTGAACTGAGAGTGACAAGTGACCTAACCAACAAAACATGTACGTCAATTAGCAGAACCATTTCAGTCATTAAAGCTGTTAACTAAGTTCCTAGAGCACAGTGGTTAAAAATGTAGGTTCAAATCCTGAACCCATAAGTAACTAATTCTGTCACCTTGGCTGAGTTACTTCTCAGTAAATCCATTTCCTCATACTTAAAATAGGGATAATAATAGCACCTATTTCAGATGGTTATCTTTAAAGTTAAATAAAATAATTATTTGTAAAGTGCATAGAAAATGAGTAACACACAGTGCACACTATTTGTTAAATAGATATATAAATTAAAATGCCACTGATTCCAATCAGATGCTGAGGAAGCTATAAAGAATTAATAAAACATTTTAAATAGAATGATTCATTGAACAGGCATATTACTGTTATTAAATTCTTGCCTCTATTTTAGATGAATCCGAGAAAATCTTGGGATAAAGTTTTACTGTAATGTAATATTTGTTCATTATTAACAGTATGCCAAAGCCCTAGAACAGAAATATAGGCATATGAGGAAATATTTGTCTTCAAGGTGCTTATAATCTAGTTTGGGGAAACAGATAATCATTAATTGAAGAGCAGTACACAATTTAAGTGCAATTTCCAGAAAACACAGTAAATGCTCTCAAAGAAACCACTGCCTAAATAATTACAAAAAAAAAAAAAAAAAAAAAAAGTAATTGCAATAGGAATTCCAGAAAGAAGAAGATAGTTCCGCTAAGGTAACCCAATAGGATTCTATACAGGAAGTAGGACAGGAGTTGGGAGTTGAAGAATTTGACGAGGCAGACAAGACAGGGACATTTCTGATGAATAGAACAGTGTAAATATAAGTTGAAATGAGAAAACAAATGCATATTTGGGGAAGAAATCAGTAAAAACTGAGTAGAGAGGATGGTTCAGAGAATGATAATGAAGACATGGTTAGAAAATGCCACTTAGGTTTAGCTTCATTATCCCGTTTCCATTCACAAGCAAGAACCTCGGCTGACCCATAGAGAATAAATGAAGCCAGGTTTCCTGGACCAGTTGTACAAACAAATCCTGGGGCATGGGAGAGGGAAAGAAAGGAGAGAGTCTGAGTAATTTCCCTGACCAGCTTTCAGCAGACACCCCAGGTGAATCAGCAGATATAAGACAGAAGTCAGAGCAGGTAAGACCGAGTCCCTCTGAGAAGACCTTGAATATTAGGCTAATGAGTTCTGACTTTATCATATAGGTTATCAAAGTCACTGAAGGTTGAAAGTCTTGTTGTTTTTAAAGGACAGTTAATTGCTAAAATAAAATAAGCCAAAGGACAACCCATTGCTTTCCAATGTGAAACCCGTGAAAAACTAGGGGTTGGCAATGGACAGGCATCTTGAAATTTGAACTATACGATTAGTTATGATTCTCATAACAATTTACCGTGTCCTTAATAATTCTTACATTTTTAAACATCTCACATACATGGGATATGTGGATATGTTGTCTCAGGTAACATCTGGCAAACAGGGTGCTGTCTATTTTAGCAGATTCATTTTCATATAATTTGCTTATTAGTATTTTCCCTTATTTTTAGATTGAGAGAAATAGCCAATATCACTCTTTGGTCTTTGTAGGATATTAGACATCACATGGGTTTAAAGCTGTCTGCCTTATTGTATTTTAGAGTACCAACTCACACAAAATGAATTAATGCTGTAACATTAATCCATCAGAGATGTAAAAGTGGAAAGACATGAAAATAGTACTGCAACTTATATACCATTTGGCATAAAAGTTCTAAAGAAAATAACAAGTTTTCAGGGAGAAAGTACATTGTGAATCTGCATTGTGAGAACAAGAATCTCTACCAGTGTGATGATTTTCATGAGTGCCATGTACACACAAAAAGCAAACAGAGTGGAGAAGCCTGACTCTCTTACTTCATGAACCACATAGAGTCATTTCTAATATTTAGGCAGAGAGAGCAAAAGTTCCTTAAAATGTTAAATTTTGGTGTCAATGGATTAGTTAACAAGGGTTTCCTTCTAACTATTTAAAGATATTCCAAATGAAATGAGGAAATAAATCAGTGCTGTTATTGACCATATTTAACACATCTGAATGCCAAACTGAATATGAATACATAATTATTGGAGGCAAATTCAACCAAGAATTCATTAGGAATCCATTTGCTAGTGATTTTTTGTGTTGATATATTCAATAATTCTGCTTCATTTGAGAGGGCATTCCCTCATCTTAATGAGTTTCCTTTGAGGCACTGAACATCTATCAGTGAAAACTCTTTCCATAATTTCTGTACATTGTAGAATCCTTTTGTCAAGACTAGTTGACAAACCACCAAACATTCGTTACCCTTCCAAATGGGTTATGAATTTGGTATTTCTGATTTAGTGGGAATAAAGAATAAATGAAGATATGGTCTCTACACGGAATAGAATCTGTTGTTCAAACTCTCTTTGAGATGAATATAGATACGTGGTGAAAGACTTTGAAAACATTCTTCCTCATCCTAATTAGCATCATAGTTGTTTCCCATTATTATATTTGCTGTTATTACCACTCATTTTTAGTTTACTATTCTTTTATAAATTGCAGTAAATATTTTTAAATTCCACCTATAATTGGTTTGCTTGTATATTGGATGTCCACTAAGTGGTTTACAGATGCCGAACGACAGAGTGACATTCATGCAAAGGATGAATTGGAAGAAGAAAAAAATGGTAGACAGCGAGATGAGAAGTAATTCCAGTGAATTAGTAGAGGTCTGAGATGGAGGCACTAGAAATAAAGCTAAAAAGATAGTTGCAAAACAGAACAGGAAGATAGAATTTCTGGATATTGCCCCAGACTAGATATGGAAAACATGAGAGGAGTCACTAAGTTAAACTTTAAGGTTCCAACATTAGGGGAATCATTTTGTCACAAACAAAAGAAAGGGGAAGTCAGCAAGAGACTGGTTTACCCTGGAAAGCAAGGGTTTCAACATAGCCATGTTGAATTTGAAGTTAAAGTGGTAATGTCCAAGTAAAGAAGTGTATGTTGATTTATATAGAATTAAAATATAAATTATTTGGTTCTGTACAGCTGCTTCTAAAATATTTGAACATAGAAGGTTTGCTGAATGACAGTGAGGAAATTACATTGATAATTTGCCCAAGAAACTGGCTTCATGCACAAAGACAAAGAGCTCATGCTCTGAATTAGTGTAGTCAAGATTAATGCAAACACTGTACATGGAATAATTATTAGTACTAAATGTTTTAGCATCAAACCAGAAACATTTCATCTTCATAAATAATAATATGTCTCTATTTTGGATAATCAAGAGATAAGAATCTTATATACTTTCAGGATTTCATTTATACGTTTTCATTGATGTATATTTCCAGTAATTTTTCTGTAGGAACAGATAAGAAATTCTCCCAAAGAGTTGGCAGCAATACAAACACAGCTTGATATTTACTGTGAACCACTGTCTGTTTCACTTCACTCAAGCATTTGCTTTTCTTAGAATAATTAACAGTGAAAAGTGCGCGCACACACACACACACACACACACACACACCCATGGCAGATCCTCACCCATTGACCCTAGTAATCCCACAAAGTGAAACAGCTGAGATGGAGTAATGAAAGGTAATAAAGTTGGAGAAACAAAAGGTTTTCTGTAGAATGGATTAGAGGATTATTTTGCTATATCTTCCTAAAATTCATATTATAATAAACTAATTTCATCTCCCCCCCACCACTCACATGCAACATGTCAGTGGTAGTGAGGGTCGTGGGCTGCGGGTCCATGTCACTGAACTCTTGTGAGAACATATGGCTAATATATAGATTAGCTAATCAAGATATGTAGACAGTACAAAAATAGCTCAGAAACCTACAAAGATGAAGGGAGACGTAGACTGAGTTCAAGGTAGATAGTGGGGGAACCAAGAAATTAGCTAGGCATCAACTGTGTAACATTAACATGAAGCAAACTGTTGATTTCATTACCAAGCAGTTAAATCCAGAACTCCCAACCTTTTACCAAACAATGGTAATTGGCAGACCTCAGGATTCCTCAGCTAATGTTGATATCCTCAAAACGACTATATTGATGCAACACATTATAAATTATGTTGTGTTGTATACAACATGTCACTCTACAGCCATTTAATTCGTAGTTCTCTTGTAGTCACTAGGTAAGCTCCCAAGGGTCTTTTAGCCTTTTCTTGAGATTTTCTGCTTGTCTTGAATAAATAATACTGACATGTTAATACAATCACCCAGGAATCAATTGCAAAGGAAACTTTGTGAAAAATGAATATAAAACAAATATAAAAGCAATAGAATGTTGAGCTTAAATGTGAATAATTATATATTTATAGTATATAGTCTCATGAGAGAATTTTTCTCCACATAAAGTGTCAATTTAGGCCACTTAACCTGTATACTTCACCTATAATTAAAATCGTTAAATGCAGGGACACAGAGGTATCCTCATACAGCATGTGCAGAAGTCTACACTCACAGAGAGCTGGGTTATCTGACTATCCAGAGAAACAAGTTTTAGATAAGCCATAATTACCCTAGAGATAGTTTTGGTCAGGACTGAGAATTCTAGTTTTCCTTCCTTCCTTTATTTTTGCTTTGTAAACTGTCACACTCCCTGAAGTCAATCTGTTCACCTTTCCACAGTGGTATGTAGTACTAGCTTGAGTGTGACATTAAACAATAAACCCCAGCTCTAGGAAATATTTCACTAACATCAAGTATGTCCTATTCATGTTAAAAATTCTGCTTCAGAAAATCTGGCTCTCCTTTAAAAACTGACCCATCAGAACATAACCCCTTCCCCAATTCCCATCCTCACTCCCTGATTCTCTTCTGCCTCGGAACTTTGTGGGGTAGTGCAGGCAGGGATCTCAGCCTTGGGTTTGGAGACACGGGGATCTGAGCTTCACCCCTGCTCTGCCTCTTGTAGCTCTGTGTCATTGTGTAAGTTACCTCAACACTCCGAACCTCTTTTCTGAAGTGGGGACGATACTGCATGACTCATAATGTTGTTGTATAGAAAAAAAAGTCTGTGAAGTACACAGCAGGAAATCTGACACTTAGTAGGTATCAAATAATTCCATGCTATTATAATTATTTGCATGGAAACACAGAACCCTGAAAGAAAAGATGACATACACAATAAAGACCCAGAACCTAGTCCTGCTTCTGAACTGCCACAGAAAACCAGCACAGACTGAAAGCAATTTTTCATCCAACTGTCAAGTGCCCTACGACATGAAAGCTCATCACATACTGATTGAGCTGAGGTGTTCCCTGCAGTTGGATGTCTCAGGGGGTCGGTGGTGCACGTCTTCCAGTGAAATTATACCTTCAAGGACTCTCTTCAGAGTCTTTAGAATGCATACAAAAGATCCAATCAGCTTTATAATAACCAAAGAATTAGCTGGCTTGAAGGAACATTTGTTCATTCTTTGCTATTTTGTCAGTGAAGGTCATAGAGTCCACACTAAATTATCTGGAGGGACAAACACACAGGAGATTCAGTAGTGCAGTTCTTGCCTGTGAAGTGGAAGGCCCATGTAAACATAGCCTCCCTTTATTCAAGGCCTACCATAGTAGTGCCTTTCATAGAACAGATGCCCCAAAGTTATTTGATGACTGAATGAATAGACTGGCAGTCAGGATACTTTGGAGCAAAGAGACAGGAACCGAATGCACAAAAATCTGGCAGTGGTCTACTCTTGACAAATAGAGTCACAGAAACATCATTAAGAAATGCAAGGCCTGGCAAAGTGGTTCATACCAGGTGGGAGGAGGATCACTTGAGGCCAGGAGTTTGAGATCAGCCTGGGTAACATAGCTAAACACTATCTTTACATAAAATTTAAAGAAAATTTAGTCACGCAGGGTAGTTCACCTACATTTCCGACTACTCGGGAGACTGAGGTGGGAGGACCACTTGAGCCTAGGAGTTGGAGGCTGCAATGAACCATGATTGGACCACAGCACTCCAGCCTGGGTGACGCAGCGAGACCCTGTCTCAAAAAAAAAAAAAAAAAAAAAAAAAAAAAGGTAATGCCATGTATATGCTGTTGTTTTGTTTTGTTTTTCCTATGAACACGAAGACTCACATAACATGCAAGTTTCAGCATCTTGGAAAACATCTTCTTAGCGTTCAAGGTTAAGTTTTCCAGCACTGACAAAAGAGTGACAGTTTGAAATCTGGACCTTTCCAGATGTGCTTTAGAGGGAAGATCTTGCCTCACAGCCCATGATTTTCACACTTGAAAAGCGCTCTGTTAAGACGCAGAGTGAATTTCATTCAAAGCTCCTCCATAGCTCTTCAATACTAAGTTCTCTCTTTCATTGATGTCCCTTTAAATGCTGGGTCTCTTAATGAGTCTTCACTGGTTGATACATTTGGTTCAACAAAGACGATTTGGTCTATCCACACAGACAACAAACCATTATCAGGAAATTTCCTGAATCCTTGCCCCTCCCTGTCCTCTCCCTACTCCAGGCAGGCCTGAAGATTTATCTTATGTTGTAATATGTTTTCACATGAAGTTGTAAGTAATTGTATGCTAATTTATGGGATTCTGAATAGTATGATTAAAAGAGGACTGGACTTGGGGACTACAAGAGCTACATTTTGATTTGAGACATGGCATCAACTGGCTGCTTGACTTTGAATAAATCACAAATATTTACAGAGCCTTGATTTTCTATCTATTCTGTAAGAGAGCTGGACTGTGAATCTCTCTATTCCCTTCTCAATTCTGAAATTTGAATAAACCCCAGCCTTCAGTGTGGCATATGGTAGGTGCTCAATAAATGTTTATGAGTTTATATGAAGGAACAAGTTAATAATTAGATCTAAAAATTATTTAGGATGAAACCTTTTCATCTAGAGTGATATCTGCAAGATATCTAATGACAAAAGCAAGAAACAAACGATGTGTATATTATGATCTCATTTTTTAAAACAAAGGCCCCAAATCCTATATATCCACAGTATGCATGTGTGTTTATAAGTATATGGGTTTATATGCATGAGTGTTTACATATTTTAAGCATATGAACTTGGGAAAAAATCCCAGATACAGTCTAGATAATTGACATAGTTCTTCTAGGTGTATGTTTATGAAGTGAGGGATGATGTTGGCGTGGAGAATGGGAAGAGGGGAACTGGAAGCTAAACCAGAAAGGAAAAGAATTCAGATTGCTACATTTCTCCCTATAAATTTATAAATATAGTGTAATCATATTTATTCATTTCTGTGAAGTTATATATTATGTATATGCACATATAAAGATAACTTTTTAAAACAGTTTAATTTACCAGTCCTGATAAGGAGGTTTGGTCATTTTCAGTGCTGTTATCTCTAGCTCTGAGGGAGAAGAGTGGGATATATAGTCAACATGAACTTGCAAGGCCTATGGAATCACACTGTGATGGCAGGTCAGGTGAACACTGTCCGTATAAATGAGTGAGTCCATTGCTGTATTCATTTGACCAGCTGTTCTGACTGGCTGCAGGAGTGGTGAAGGGCAATGAGAGACCTGCTCCAGGGGTTTGTAAAAAGGATGAGTTGAAAGGCCAAGGGAGTCAGCGAGCTGGTAAAAGGGAAATTCAAGTGATCAACATTGGGGTCCTAAAAATGAAGCCTAGGAAGCTTGCAAATAGGAAGGGAATAAAAGGCTCAAAGTTGGAAGTACAGAAGAGGTCAAATAGTAAGCGAGCCTTAGAAGGATGCTGAGATATGAGAGGTTCTTGTTGAAAAGGATAATAGATACAGTTCCAGTTAGTAACAAGTGCCAAGAAAGTAGATTCCTGTCGACATATGGAGATAAAAGTCCTGGGAAGAGCTGAGGTCAAGGAACTATAAAGCTAGGCTGTTTGATGCGTCATTCCAAGCAAACGAAGAAATCCCTGCATGACAGGGATTCAAGTAAGACCATGAACCTGGTGACTATTTCACTTGTGGCTGTCGATGCGGGGACATTTCCAAGGCCTTGTAACTCCTTGTGAGTTACAAGGAGGGGTAAATTGTGAGCAGCTCAAGTGGAGAAGCCTCCGAAGGATAGATTATTATACATATTTTGGCATTGGCATAGTGTGGCAAATATTTGAAAACTCTAGTGGGAAAGGTGGAAGCTGCCAGAGAGTCACCCTCATTCTCTGAGCATGTGTGTATGTGTGTGAGAAAGGGGGAGTGTGGCTTCAAGGAGTTAGTGTCCTTAAAGGAAACCCAGGTTCCAAATGCAGGAAGAAAATGCAGAGAATGTGGAAGATTTGTTAACCATCTACAAATAAGAAATTTGGGCTTCGAGTTAAACCAGCAGAAGTTGACGAGATTGGGGAAGCACACACAAAGGAGATGAAACGTGAAGTTTACTAACCAAAAAGAGCTCACACCTTGCATAATGCTTGGGGGAGTTTCAGGGATGATAAGAAGAAAAGAAAAAGGAAATTATTAACCTGAAGGTAACTAAAATTGTCTTCAAGTTGTTTTGATATGGGTGTTTGCCTGAGGCCCAAGGAGATGCTGCAGCTTGGAATGATTGCTAAGGCTTCAGCTGTCCAAACCATGCTTCCTGCATTTGAGAAGGATGGTAGGTAGGAAACACTATACCCACAGTTTACTTGGAGGGTAAGGACATGTAAACTGTGGGTACAACAGTCCTACCCATCATCCTATTGCAGGGCAGAGCAGGACAGTAGATGTGCAGCTGAAGAGCTGCTCAGAACAGTGGGTGGTAACAGACCAGGCTGAGTGGGCAGAAGCAAAGCAAAGACAATGCTTAAGTGAAGTTGAGAGTTTGACTGCACAGGGTGCTGTAAGCTCATGTGACTTTTGCTCAGGCCCACTTCTGCTTCCTATTGTAGACACCTGAGAACTTCCTGCAAAGACCATCACCTTGTCTAGGCTACCTTCCAGAACTGCATCTCCCATCTGTCCTTAACATGGCAACCTGGTTAATCTTTGTTATTAAAATGCCGTCAACCATTTGTTTGTAACCCAGATAAGGAGAGGGTAGCAATGTCCATAGGGTAGCAGGAAATGAACTTAAGGAAATGAAGACTTGGAAGCCATTTATGTGACTGATATTTGGAAAACCAAAGAGATACCTTTAGTTCTTCTTTATTATATCCTGAAAATGGTTGTAAGCTATATCTGAATTTACTGAGAAGTTTGTATCTTCAGAACCCCTGTAGAGGATGAATTAATATTTTCACTATCAGATTATCATTTTCTAGCCAGGGTACTAAAATAGTGAAAATTGGAAAGATATGCTTGAAAGCCACCCACAGTATACTCAGTTATACTCACTATATTCAATTAGCCCCAAGAGGAAATTACCAAATTATTGATAAAATAATTTATCAATTATTTTATGTATGCTTCATTGAGGTAAACAAATCAATGAATTACGGTCTCACAACGTATAGAAAATATCAGTTTACCTGCCCATTCTTCAGTTTCACAACTCTAAAATGGAAATCATGCCAGGAGTGTTTTGTCTGACTGATCTTTGTCACATACACTTCCTGTCCCCTCCCCTGCCCAGAGCACACATACTTCAAAAAGTTGGCAGAAATAAGAGAGACATCCTAAAGGAGGGGTTTTAAAATTTTCCTTATTGAAATTTTTCTGAAATGAAGAGCTTAAGAAAGAAACAGGTAAATTAGGTTTCTGTGTAAGGGAGTAGAGCAAGGGAGAGAAAAACCTAAGAATGGATTCACCTGTGCAAGAAGGGCATGCATCTAGGTAGCAGCCAGGCACACATGCAGCCTTGTAAAATGAGCTTCCATGCTTTCTCTGTAGTGATCAGAACCAATCACTGCAGAGTAAGGCAAGACCAATATTTGGTAAGGAGTGCTCAGGTGGAATATACATCAGGCAGGGCCCCTTCTGAGATCATTAGCACCAAACATTCCAGGATTTGTTGATGTTCAATCAGTTAACTTCTTCCTCAAAGCACCTTGACAGGGTTATGAAATAGCTTACATCAATAAAAAGCTACGAATTCCTCTGAAAAGTGAAACAACATGAACACAAAGGCTTTTACTGCTTTAAAAAATGATCCCAAAGTGATATTGGTATTAAATTCTTAGATTTTCATGTTTCCTGAGGTTATCGTGCAACATAGTAAAAAAATATTACGGTTTTGCGAAGAAACTTCACAGTACTTTCATCTGCCGTATGAAGTTACCAAAAAATAAAATAAAACTGAGAGTAAACAGATGGAAGGAATGTCGCATGGAGTAAACAGATGACATGGAAACTCCTGGAAAAGTCATTATGGCATCTCTCTACGCAGGAATTGTAAAGGGCTTCAATCAACTAACTGGTGGTGTGCCAATGATTAGACTACCATGGTTGAAAAGGAAGTGGAGAGAGTGCTCAAATCCTGGGTGAGCTGAGGAGGAGGTGAGATGCTGTGAGCAGATATCACTCTTCAAACATAGAGACATAGAGACCTGCATTCTTACATGCAAGTGATGGTAAAGGCACAGTTATAGTATAGGTCTCTAAGTGGTAATGCCTCTTCCCTGACTGGGAGAACAGCCTCTGTTATTGTGTTCATTGCCACATTTATGCCAGCTGGTTGCAGAAGTGGCATATCCCTCAAACTAAAAACCAGTGCCCACTTTGATGCTGCTATACAGATAGAAAAAAATATAAGAAATAGAATGTGGATTCTTCCTGGGTTTGGGAAGCTCAGGAAATCACTTATGATAGTATATGATGACGCCTGAAGGTTCAGAGACAGGATTTTTAAATGAGGGCAGAAAAGTCAGGCAACTACTGGTTGAAGGGGTACTATATGTCATGTCCTGTTCTAGATGCTGGAGGTATCCATGAAACAAATCAGTCAGGGTCTCTGCTCTTTTGGGCTTCTGGTCATAATTATGTGAATTATTCTAACCATAATTATATAATAAATCAAACACAAATAAACTGATATGTAATTTATATTAGCTTTTTGGGAATAGGGTGAGTACCTATTTGCAAAGGGTGGCAAATACAAAGCAGACTTGTCAGCACTCCCTGCTTTTCCTTTACCCACAGCAGACAGGAGCCAAGCCAGTTAGGACATTCTGGGTTGCTAAATCCTTCTCAATACAGCACTCCCTCCTGACAGCTAGTGATGATGAATCAGTGTCAGTGTATGATATTGGAAAACTTATATTTGGCATGCATACTTATTTTTGCCTGTCTTATTTTCTTTATTTGTTTCTTTTTTCTTAATATTTGTTGAAAATTTTGAAATTCCTTGTCTTAGCAATATTGGAGGAAATTAACCAAAGGGAGAGATGTGATTCCCCTCTGGCCAGTGTTTATGAGGGAATATGAAGAACTGAGGGATCAGGTCTAGTCTTTTCCACAGCACTTGAAGGAACCGAAATTAAAAGCTGAACCTCCAGAAGGTGGGCCTGGGCTCTCTCTTTGTTGCCGGGTTTTGACCTACCACCTTACTTGCAGCCCTGATCATTCCTATTACAACCCCTGACCATTCATCTTGCTTCTGACTCCACTGTCTGAGGCTACTCAGACCTGAGTACTTCTCACTACCCAAGGCTGAGTGTGGATGCACTACAGAGGTCTCCTTTTCTTTTGAGTTTCTTTCCATGCCTCCAAGCAAGAATAAAAAAGATGGAGGAGAAGGATAAGGAAAAGGGAAAACGAAATAGAGACTAGAAAGAGGGCGTGGAGGAGGGAGCAGAGGAGAAGGAGGAAAGAGAAATACTAAGTTCATGCAACTGAGGTCCTGGAGCTATTTGCCCACTAGTTACATCCTTTCCATTTTTAATGCCTTCTTAACGATTTTGCTTTTCTTTGTGTAAAATACTGAAGGCCATCCACAGCCTGGTTTTTCAATACACTCCCAGGGCTCCTGTTTAACTTATCAGATAGCACATAATCACTAAATAAAAGTTAATTTTAATATGATCCCAAACAAAACATAATTAGAAGAGCAATGTGCTGTGCAAATTATCATAAAAAGCATTCAAAAGCCAAGTAAAAATGCATTTGAGTTATCTATGGTTTAGGGTTATTTGTGGCTCTCAATTAGGGCAGAACCGAAGTTGACTTTAGCTATGATTTCATGGTCTATAAAAACAACCACTGAGAATTGGGTATGGGTTGCAGTTGTGTTCAAATATTTTATGAACCTTCTTCAATATCAACATTTACTCAACTTCTTTCTGCTATAATGGCCCACCTGTATTACTTCAAAGTAATATACATAGGTTATTCTCACTAGATCCAGAACGTGCCACTTCTATTCAATGGGAAAATGCAGTTTGGAATTGGCTGAGGGAATCTTGACCTTCTAAGATTGAAATGTATTAAGCAGCTCTCTAAGGAAGCACTGTGCAGTGAACTGTAGTGGGGAAATTGTAATCAGGGATAATAGGATAAATGTCTCAAATATATATAGGTGCAATTTCAAATAATGGGATGTAGTTATGCACCAGCCTAATGGGCAGCTTTCAAAGATTAGGTGTCTCTTGAATTTTGGCTAACTATCAAATGTCTTCATGCGGGTTTTTGAAGTAGATATTCTTGTATTTTTCTACACACAGATTTAAGAATAATCATAAATATGTCTCTACTCTTATTGCTTTTGCCAGATTATTACTCCAGAATGCAAAAGCAAGTCTAGGAGAGATGAATAGGCCCTCAGAATCTTTGTGGTTTGGATCCCTAAATTTCTATATGGTAACAGGTAGGTAAGTTGCAGAAACACAAGATTCAGCCTAAGTTACAAAAATGTTTCCTGACATTGCACTTTTTTTCTCCTTTTCTTCCTAGTTATGGTCATCTGCCTCTCATGGGGATCCAGCTGTTCACAACTCTTGTTTCTTTAGTTTTAGTTTTGGGGGTACATGTGCATGTTTGTTACATGAGTATATTGTGTAATGGTGAAGATTGGGCTTTCTATATACATCCAAATAATTAAGATTTTATCCAACAGATAATCTTTCAATCCTCAGCTTTCTCTCCCTCCCCATTTTTGTGGTCTCCAGTATCTATTATTTCCATCTTTATGTGCATATGTGCACGTTGTTTAGCTCCCACCTATAAATGAGAACATGAGATATTTGATTTTCTGCTTCTCAGTTAGTTCACGTAGGATAATGGCTCCCAGCTCCATCCACGTTGCTGCAAAGGACATGATTTCATTCTTTTTCATGGAAATGCAATTTAAAGCCACACTGAGATACCATCTTATACCAGTCAGAGTGGCTATCATTAAAAAGTCAAAAAAACAACAGATGTTGATGTGGAGAAAAGGGAACATTTATACACTGTTGGGAATGTAGATTGGTTCAACCTGTCTAGAAAACAGTATGAAGATATCTCAAGGAACTAAAAATAGAGCTATCACTGACCTAGCAATACCACTACTGGGTATTTACCTAAAAGAAAATAAATCATCATATTAAAAAAGACATCTGGCTGGGCACAGTGGCTCACACCTGAAATCCCAGCACTTTGGGAGGCCGAGGCGGGTGGATCACCTGAGGTTGGGAGTTCAAGACCAGCCTGGCCAACGTGGTGAAACTCCATCTCTATTGAAAATACAAAAATTACCTGGGTATGGTGACGTGCACCTGTAATCCCAGCTATTCAGGAAGCTGAGGCAGGAGAATCGCTTGAATCTAGGACGCAGACGTTGCTGTGAGCTGAGATCACACCACTGCACTTCAGCCTGGGGGACAGAGTAAGACTCTGTCTCAAAAAAAAAAAAAAAAAAAAAGACGTCTGCTTTTTTTTTTTGGGAGACGGAGTCTCGCTCTGTTGCCCAGGCTGGAGTGCAGTGGCGTGATCTCGGCTTACTGCAAGCTCTGCCTCCAGGGTTCACGCCATTCTCCTGCCTCAGCCTCCTGAGTAGCTGGGACTACAGGTGCCCACCACCACGCTCAGCTAATTTTTTTGTCTTTTTTAGTAGAGATGGGGTTTCACTGTGTTAGCCAGGATGGTCTCGATCTCCTGACCTCGTGATCCGCCCGCCTCGGCCTCCCAAAGTGCTGGGATTACAGGCTTGAGCCACCACGCCCGGCTGTCTGCTCTTGTATATGAAACCAACTTCAATGTCCATCACCAGTTGACTAGAGGATAAAGAAAATGTAGTATATATATACCATGGAATACCACGTTCATAATTCCTTAGGACTAATTCTGTCTTGGAATTGGAAAGATGTTAACAAGCTCTTGGCTACAAACTCAGTCGAAGTTGCTCCATCACTGGCCCAAGTTTGCTCCTATGCTTTGGCCCTAACAATGGAGCTTTTGTCTTGTGTACTTTTTGTCCTATTGTCATGCTGCCTTATTCAAATGTGTCATAAACAGACCTTTCATGACCTGCTTCAGCACCATGAGCTTTGGAGTCAGATTGCCTGAGTAGAAATGTCTGCTCTCTTACTTATCAGCTGGGTGTCTCTAGACAAGTAACTTAATTTTTATGTGGCTCAGTTACCTTATCTGTTCAAGAAAAACAACCTCGTAGCTTGCGGGGAATAAAATTATCTCTGTCAAGTTATCATTAGGCTGGCCCAAAAGTAATTGCGGTTTTTCCCATTGAAGTAATAGGGTCTTTGCTGTTTTTTGTTGTTGTTTTTCATACAGGGTCTTGCTCTGTCACCAAGGCTCAGTGGTGCTGTCATGGCTCACTGCAGCCTAGACCTCCCAGGCTCACTGGATCCTCCTGCCTCAGCCTCCCAAGTAGCTGGGACTACAGGCCTGCACCACCATGCCCAGGTAGTTTTAAATTTTATTTTTGTAGAGATGAAGGTCTCACCAGACTGCTCTTGAACTCCTGAACTCAAGTAATCTTCCCGCCTTGGCCTCCCAAACTGCTGGAATTACAGGCATGAGCCAGTGCACTCAGCCTTTTGCTCTTTATAGTAAGCTTCACTGATAATGTCAGCTTGCTTCTGTCTCAAAACAATGTCTACTTCATTTATCTGCCTATGACGGCACTTGCTTGTATCTTCCTAGACTTCTATGATGTAGGAGTCTTACTGGCACTAGCTGTGTTTCACAACACTATTCATCACATCTTACACTATTGGACTTTCTTCTTTGCTTTGCAGTTGTTTCTACTCTGCTTCACCATGACCTTCTCTGATCCTGTGGCCATGCGGGCTGGGAAGACAGACAGCTCTCAGTCTAAGTGATCCTGCTATCCAGGACAGGAGTCTAGAGTTACAGACTGGTGTAATTTATCACATTTATAAGGTAGCATCTCAGCCAGCCAGTGCCATGTTTAGGGAAGAGAATATGTAAGTTTGAAAAATCTCAGTCTCCTCCAATACATTTTCTACCTGTTACCAACAGGATCGAACTTGCCTACAGAAAACAGCCGGATCTCAATTTCCTCAGACAATTCACCTATTAAAACGGCATGACTGACCTAGAGTTATGGAGATAACTCCTTCTGCTGAGCTCTTTCAACAAGTCACCCCTGATAGCGGAAAGTACAAGAAAAGCACAAACTGTTTCATTTTATTGCATTTGATGGTCAGAAAGTGAAATTACAAACTGTGATTGTTTCACCAAGCAGAAAGGAGACAAGTATAACACCAGTGAGGATGAAATAAAGGACTTCTTTCACAAAGGAAAGAGAGGAGATATACAATTGTCATAAATTGAAATTGGCTCACCTTATTTTGATTTTGAAAGCCACCATGCACGTGGAAATATTATGGCATTTTGTATACCACAAGTTAATTTAAATTATGCAATAATTACTGGTTTCATTGGCTTACAAACCGTTAATATGTTACTTATACCCCTAGGCACTGATGTATTCTAAGGCTACCCAAAAATCAAAAATTCCAATATTCAAGGAATTGAAATTGAAATAATATAAAAGCACATTCTATTCACTTGAAATAATGGATCAAAATATTTAGCTGATGCATTTTGTTGATTAGACCAGGAGGAAAATTAAATCAGTGATTCATTTTCATGTCTGCTAATTAGCCCTATTGTTTCCTTGGCACAGCCTGTACTAGTTAACAGCCATGAGCTGTGTCACTGTTGGTCAGTACAGAAAATTTTCAGGGCATTGATAGATGATTGTAATCAATACAAGAAAGACAAATCTCAGAATAGTTTTTTTTGTTTGTTTCGTAGAGAGAGAACACATTCAACGGAGATCTAGAACATCCCCCCAAGTCAAATTACAAGGCACTGGGAATATAAGAACAAGCAGTCACTTTTAAATCATTTCTTGTATTTTTCAATGTCTACATCATATGTTATGTCCACTTCTACTTTTGTCTCTTTTCTCCTTTAAATATAAATGAGGCTTCCCAAAGCTATATTGATTCTCTTAGAAAAGGTTTTAGTACGCTAGGCCTAGTATGTCATCTCTTTTTATATAGATATAGCTCCCAAGCTTCAGGGAGAAAATAGATCTTAAAAAAAATGGCTCCTTTCCCAAAGTGCTTGAATATAAGAGAAATGGCAGGCAACTCCAGGCTTATACCCAGCAGGCTTGGGAAGAAACAGGACTTAAATGAATTAGATATTGATTGCTTCTGTATTTTTAAAATTTTCTTTAATCCAAACTGGTTCCCTAGACAAGGGATTGGATTTGGACATTAAACGACAGCAAAAGTATTTTTCGAAAGTACAAAAAATCTCCAAGTTTGAAGGTCCCATGTAGGTCGTTTTATTCTATACTTCAATTCTCTCCCTATCTCCTTTAGGGATTTTTCAGACCATCACTGAGCATCTCTTGATAAATATACTAGTTTATTAGTTAATGACTAATCTACAAAGTTTGAAAACAAGGACTCTTCACTTAATGTTGGTAACTCCATAACTCCTATTATTAAATAGAAGTTTAATAAATAATGTGTGATTGTTTGTCAACCAGGGGGTCACTGCTTGAGAGAGATCAGCAGTAGGAGTTATCTCTGTAACTCTAGGTCAGTCACGCCATTTTACTAGCTGAATTGTCTGAGGAAATTGAGATCAGGTTGTTTTCTGTAGACGATTTTGACCCTGTTAGTCATGGGCAGCAATGTATTAGAGGAGACCGGAGTTTTTCAAACTTATATATTCTCTTCCCTAAATATGCCATTTTAAATAAAAAATTATAACCACTTATTTCCTGATAGCTATTTCTACACAGTTTGAAGAAGAATATGACTTTCAAACATCTTAGTAACCGGCTTTGGGATTTTCTTTCAGACACACCAAAAAAGATTTGCCGAAGTTCACGAGCAATGCCTCCATAAAGTTCCAGTGGAAGGAAACAGATATGGATAAAATATATGAAAATCCAAAACCAAACATAATCTACTAGTAGTGGGTGGTCTATATTGCTTTGACAAATTTAATTTTATTTTGTATTATGTGTTGTTATATATGTGTCAGGTGGGTCACTATGCTTCATTAAAAGATTTAGTCATTTGCACAATTGAAAGTGAGCAAATGTTGTTATAATTGTTTATGAATCTTAGATTCTCGAAGCTCCTAGTTTTCCCTTCATGCTTCATTTTCTTTGTCATACTCCAATCTCAGTTGGTAAAGAAGTATCTGGTGGAGGGAGGCATACAGATTTCATAGAAAATTTTACAAGGCCCTTTTTTTAAGCCTAGCATTGGCTGAACATACAAGATCAATATCTTATCAAAGAAGTGATACAACCCTACATCTTTGTCTACTTATAGTTTACACAAATTATTTTGTACATCAGTGAGATACTACTTTTATAAAAATTCTAACCAGTATTTCAGATAGAGTTTTTTTAAATGGAGGAGACAACAATGGAATTCCTTTATTAGTTTCAGCAGATCTATTTCTTAATACCGTGCAGAGTGAGACGTTGTACTCACTTGAACAACCTTTCTGATTTTAAATTGAGGGTTAAATTGCCAGAATCAATATGCAAAAAGATGTATGTATTTAAAATTCTTTGCTAGGATCTAATAGGTCTGATTATACTGATTTGGATGCTCTTCCAACCTTCTGAACCCTTCAAAAAGGAACAGCAAGAGAACAGAGAATACTTTTTCCTCTATTGGCATCGATTTACAGGGACTTCCAAAGCGAAGTCTGCACCTCTCAACCAATTTAAATGCACTAGATTCTACTACTCTAAGTAAATTAAGTTACTTTTAATTTAAGCCCACACTCAATTCACACAAACCTCTTAACGCAAATCATCTTCTCAAGTCTTGCTTCTTAAAACTGCAAAAAAAATATTTCCAAGGACTGAAAGTCATCTCTAAAGTTTCACTGACAGGCATATCATTAGACATCTACTAAATTGAAACGGCCAAAGCAAACCTAAGGTAAATGAGTAGAAATAGTACAACAAATAATAACTGCTCAGTGAGAAAACAACCATTTTCTTATTATTAAATCTTAATATATTGCTTAATAACACAAAAACTGTAGAAGTGGATTAGTGCCATTTTATGTAACACTCCTGTACCTGAGGGTGAAAGGAGAAAGAACAGTCCCAGGTGTTTGGGGCTGAGCCCCTCACTGGAAAGGTTTCGATTCCCAACTGAGTTAGAGTTTAGCACTCTAAGCTTTAAGAATTATCACTTCTTTGACAACAAGCTGCCAAAAGTAGCTCCCTAGACTGGAAACCAAAGTTATTGGAAGATTCCCAAGAGATACAAGATTTGGGGAAAATAAAGTTAATTGTTCTTGAATCTAACATGACTCAGAAGAGCAGAATAAAATTATCTCCTGGGTTTGATGATTAATCTTCATCAAAGGGGAGAGCTTTCCATCAGCAGCTGGCCAGAGACTGAAAGCCATCCAGAAGCCCATCAGAATGATTTAGAAGAAAATGGATCTCCTTTGCAGCCTCCTCCATGGTGTAGAATCCCTGAGCATCCCTAGTCTTCCTCCTTGCTCACTCCCTAGATGAACTCATTTGTTCCCACAGCTTCAGCACCTGTCAGAGAAGAACCCCAACCTCATAAAGGACAGCCTAGAATAACAACACCACCACCCCATTAAGTGTTAAAAGTAGACAATGAGACTTAATGGATCATAGCAATATAGATTTCTTCTCTTTTACATCTTCCATCCAACCTGTCATTAGTAATCCTACTAAATCTGCCTTCTTCATTCCCAGGCATGCTTTCATTGAAGTCTCCCATGATTTTTCACTTGGATTACTTTGCAACACTGCCTTTGCAGACTGTTTGTAAAGGACAGAACTAATTAAGTCATTCTCCCTTTCCACTTTGCTCTTCTCAGAAAACCCAGTTCCTGAATACTCGAAAATCGTAGCTGCCCATCTGCAAACTCTGCATCTGTGGATTCTTTAAAATGTCATTCAGGGCCAGCAGGCTATGCTTAATATTTCAAAATGCTTAAAGATAATCTCCAATTTATCTGGATAAGGCTTTATAGATTAACTATGAGCTAGAATTATTTCAATTCAGGATAGTACCTGGTGTTCTTCCATGACCCATCAAGACGGGGCCAGGAGTTGGTCTTACGTTCTCCTGGGATTATTCTAAACTTCTCCCCATTCAGCATGATGATGACAAATTGACATTGCCTGTAGACTCTGAACCACAGACAGGATTGGTGAAGGCTCTTTAGGGCAATAGCTGTATTATTCATTATTGTTTCTCCAGAGCCTAGTACTGGAATATGGGAAGTACATAATACATAGATGTTTTAATAACTTTTTAGAAACCTGACTGATAGTTTTATACTTGTAATCAGATTAATGGTATTCATTAATACAAAATAGAGACAAGAATAGATCATTTTAACATAAGCAACCAAGTCCAATGTGTATGCCAACAGAACTTTTCAAGACACAGAGCTCAGGAGCAGAAAATACAACCAAGAAATTTTTAGAGTAGTAAAAGGGAAAGAAACTGGTATTTATTGAGCAATCAGTATGTGCTGGGCTCTTTAGCAGATACTTCAGATACATGCCTTCATTTTTTCCTCATTGCAATGCTATGAGAGAGAGCTTACGTTTAATAGATGTAAACAAAATAAGATTCAGAGTGATTTCCAAAGTTACAGATTAGCTAAGAAGCAGAAGCAAGGACCCAACCATCTCCTGACTTGAAAGTCTATTGTCCCACAGATGTTTTTAATTGCAGGGAACTAAATACTCACAATCACAACAAATCCAAATGACAGACCTGCCAGTTCTGTTTAGCTTCCTACAGGACTCCTGATGAATGAATTCAGGAGTTACAAATTGAATAAAAACTTGATTGTATCATAGGTCCACACATAGGAAAAACTTAAAATTTTGATTTCTGCCAACTTTTGTATCAGTTGATCCCAGAACTTACATAATAGTAAAGCATATTTTCCTAATGCAAAGGCTTATTTCCCTCCTCTGCAAAGACCTCTAAGGCTCATGACTCAAGTGGACACCTTAGGAAGCTTCCTGCCATGCAAGACTCTGTCTCCATTTAGAGCAATAGCATAGTCGCTACATTCTCCATAGAGGATGGATCCTCAAAAGTTTATGCCAGTCTTTCTCTTCTAAGTAAGTCTACATGTTGTAGCCCACAAGCCAGCCACACATGACACATTTAAAAATGCCAATAGAGCCACAGCATGGAAAGAATTGTGCCCTATTATGATAAGGCATTTGCTTGATGGTGGTAATTTTTTTTTCCTTTAAATTGCAGAAGGCCAGGAAGTAACAAAATGGTACACAAATTGATTATTGCCATGTAAGGCTTTCTTCTTATTCTTTCTTATATTCTGTTCTTATTTTAGTCTTTTAATTTTGTTTAAAAACACAAACAGGATTTTATTGGATGTTCATTTACCTATTATCCTTAATCAGGAGTTTCGGTCTGTTGTGTTCTGGGATGTATGCCAATTCTTCATGTACTTATGGATACAAACACATACACAACACACACACAAACACACACACACAAATATCTCT
Organism: Theropithecus gelada; assembly: GCF_003255815.1. NCBI lineage: Eukaryota > Metazoa > Chordata > Mammalia > Primates > Cercopithecidae > Theropithecus > Theropithecus gelada. The sequence continues at coordinate 30,735,870 of NC_037676.1, read as the reverse complement.
GTCTGTCTATCTGTCTATTTATCTGTCTGTCTATCTATCTATCTATCTATCTATGTGGTCTCTATTGATGCCTTGCACATTGGTATTAAACTGAATGGCAGAGAGGATTTAATCTTCCTGGAAAAAGTGAAGGCAGTTTCCTTCAACTAAAAGTCATGCAGAGGTCCTCTGTGAGGTAGGTAGTCAACTCAATATATTCTTCTCTGGGTCCCTTCATGTTCTCTGATGGGGTAGAAATGGTGCTCTCTCTCTACAACTTAATGTAAGAAATGATGGAAGACAGAGAAAATATTAAATAAACACCAAGAATGAATGCTTTCCTAGTCTACACCTGTGCCATCCAATACAGGAGCCACTAGACAAATGTGTTCACTGAGCACTTGAAATGTGGGCTTGACTGAATTGTGATGGGCTGACAGTGCAAATTTACACCAGATTTTGAAGACCTACCACTAAAAAATTCAAAGTACCTCATTAACAGTGTTTTACATTAATGACATGTTGAAATGATAGTTCTGGATGAAATTGAAATTACGTTTTGGAAATGTGGGTACTAGAAAGTTAAATATGTGGTCACATTATTATTCTATTGTTTAGTGACCTATTTCTCTCTGAGCTTTAAAACAAGTTGGCTGGAGTGGCTTATGGTCATTACAGACTAAATAGGTAACATAAAATCCACTTAGGAAAAAAAATAGAGAATGGGACTCATACATAGCCCAGTGCACCATATTTTTCTGGCCTGTATTTTAATCATGAAATGTGGCATGTACAGGTAACTATATGAAAGCAGGTTAGTGCATGGGTATGTGTGTCTTACAGTAAAAATTGCTTCTAGGTCTCATTTCACCTCCTCTCAGGGACCCCCCTTTTTAAAACCTGCCAAAGACAAGAAGAAAAAAAAAAACTCTTTTGATTTAAATTGGCCAGTGCAAAACTCATAATTTTCTGGCAAAAATTCCCCAACTTTTTTATACATAAGAACATTTTGGCATTTGACAAATTTGGCAACTATCACTTTTAACATCTAAATGTGCCTTGTATCCCATAGTCAATATTTCCAGAAACCTAGGGGTTTTTTTCCCCCCTCTATTTCACGCTGGTAGAAATAATATGATTTGGATGATTCTCAAAAGGGAATGAATAATGAAAATTCACACCTATTCTCCAAACCTCATTTAGCCAATAGTTTTACCTAGAGCAGCCAACACAGGCAAAAGTATACTGGTTTGAATGTCAGATTATTATACATCTTTTACCCACGAAATTGCTGGAAAGTCATGAGCTAGATGACATACAACCAATGTCATAGAAAATGCATGGGGACCTCGTGATCCACCCGCCTCAGCCTCCCAAAGTGCTGGGATTACAGGTGTGAGCCACCGCACCTAGCCTAGAAGACTCTTAATGAAAGTTAGCTTCTCCCTCCTTTTCTTCCCAGTTATAAAATCACCCTGTGCCTACACATTCACATTACCTCATACTTACCAGCACTGACTCTCTTTCTCTCTCATTTTTTAAATTGTCTTTTCAAATGCTGGACTTGGGGAATTCACAATTATGGGCCACATTATCAGCTGTTTGGGTTGTATGAAGGGACTTGAATTTTATCAGTATATGGGGTAATAATGCATAAGATGAAACTATAGACCTTTCCAAGGTTTTTGTTTTGTTTTGTTTTTGTTTTTGTTTTTGTTTTGAGACAGGTTCTCACTCTGTAACCTGGGATGGAATGGAGTGCTATGATCATGGCTCACTGCAGCCTTGATCTCCCAGACTAAAGTGATCCTCCCACCTGAGCCTCCCTGGTATCTGGGACTACAGGCACATACTACCATGCCAGGCTGATTTTTTCTTTTTTTTTAAGTAGAGACGATCTCACTATGTTGCCCAGGATGGTCTCGAACTCCTGGGCTCAAGGATCCACGTGCCTCAGCCTCCCAAAGTGCCGAGGTTACAGCCATAAGCAACTGCATCATGCCCAGGTGGAACTTTTAAATTTAAAAAAATATCACCCTCAGAAGCAGCTGCCTGCATCCCTACTTTTTGAGGCTGGGAAGGAACAGCAAACAATGGGAAAATCATTTACCTCCTGAAGTCAGAAGGGCTCCCTGACCTCTTTCTGAGATTCCAAAAAGCACAGACAGCCTAGATTCTTCATCATGTGGTGCCTCTGTCTCAACTTCTCATCAGATCTACCTTGTTACTCAACAGTGCAGTCTGCTCAATGGAGCAAAAACCAGTCCATTCCCAAGTAGAGTGTGAGTGAGTCCTTCTCTCTTTCTTGTGTCTTAGAACTTGTGCTCTAGAATGTTTTCTGGTCTGAGATTTTGAGACTGTACATTCACTTTTCTATTTATACCAGCTTCTCAGCTGAAGCATGAAAGGATCTGTATTGCATGTTAGAAATATCTTTCAGTGTTTCTAAACTATTCTGCAGCATTCTTTGTGGAGATCCTATTTCATTCACCAATTTTCAACTGATTTATTTTATTGTGGTTTTGCTTAGTCTCTTATATGACTTTTATTTTTATAAAATTTAATAGTAGGTTGGTGCAAAAGTAATTACAGTTTTGCCGTTACTTTTAATAACGCCAATTTTAATAATGCCATTACTATTTAATGGCAAAAAGCACAACTATTTTTATACCAACCTAATACTATCAGCTAAATAATTTAAAAACAATTTGCAGTGACATCTCACTTATTCTCTCTCTTTCTCTTTCTGCTTCTCTTGTCCCCTCCACTCCCTCTATTTCTCTTATTCTCCTTCTTCCTCTCCTCTGTGATAAGAAATATTCTCCTCTAGTATAAAGAATCTCTATCTTTGCTTTGAGTGAACTGTCCAGCCAAAGTATTGGAGTTCAAAGCCAGTGGGGGTCATTGGCTCTGATAATTAGAACACCTAGAGACCTTAATTCAAAGTTGTGAATTGACAAGTCTCGGGGGCAATCACTATCTTGTCAAGGAAATGTGCTATGTCCCACAGATCAAATAAGATACAAATATAGAGATGTTACAAGAATACTCATTCCATTTTCACAAAGAGAGAAGCAATCTTCGCTACCCTTAACTTCATAAATCTATGTGGGGTTAAGAGATATAGATTCTGCCAATTATAGACACCAAATTATAATTAAAAGAATTAAAAACTAATTTAATTAAAGAAACGGTTGCCCACATTACAAGGGTTAACCATGCTATGCAGACAATTAGCAGGAGAGGTTTAATGCAATACAAGTCAACAAATGCCTCTTGAGAGCCTACTAATGTAATGTGTTTAGGTACACTAAAACACATTCTCTTCTAATAATAAAAAAGTTTCTGAGCACTTTCTCTCTTACATCCTAAGAAAGCATAAACTATATTTCCGAAGAACTTTTCTTCAACCTCTCTCTCCAATAAAATCTTTATAATCCTACATGTTCACCACTTTGCCATTGACTAGCTATGGGACCCGAGACAAGTCACTTTTCTCAAGTCATTTCAGTGTCTTCATCTCTAAATGAGGGTTGGAATGGAATATCTGTCTCAAATCTAGGGCTAGGTCTGTTCCAGCTCCAGGCCTGTGATTTCATCATTCTACTAAGGCAACAAAAGATGGGGTACAGAGGAGGGATGGGAAAAAGAAGGATGTCTGTCAAACAAATGTTATGGCTGTGTTATTTTTTTGTTTGTTTCCTAATTTGATCTTCCTCTCTGGGTTAAAGATATTAGTGACCATTTATGAAGGTCCTGCTATTTAACGGACAGTAGTTTAACATTTATTATTGGCCAGATTTTATAGATGAAAATACTAAGGCACAAAAAAGTTTAGTAGCCTGCCCCAAATCAGAGCTAACAAGCCAGGAACCTCTCCCTCTTCAGGGCTCTCACAGCACATTTTAAGTCCTTTCCCTGGTGTGACATCACCCTCTTGTTCTCTTTCTCCATTCTTGATGTTAAGTTCTGAAGTTAAAGCCCCAGTTCTTAGCACCGTGCCAGGAATACAGGAAGTGCTCAATGTATGTTGAAATGACTGAGAAGGCAGAAATGGCCTTATTTGGGGAAAATATCAGTGTTTTATACTAAAAATAAACCCCAAAATTCTATTTATATATTGCCAAGTAGACTAAAGTTCTGGCCTTTACAGTGAACTACTCTTTCTCCTAGGATGATCTTTTTTCTCATCTGACAGATTCATAAGCTAATGGAGAAGAAAGATTGTGTACTTTGACTCACAGACACAACTATATTTGTGTCTACATTTTCATAAGTCAGAGAAATTTCTCTTCACTTTAAGTATCTTATCATTCTTATACAAGCACCTCTACCAATTTAATTCTTTGCTACCTTATCTTTCTCCTCCAACATATTGTAAAAATTTCAAACATTCCACAAAGTTAAAATAATTTTAGAATCAATAGCTATATTTTATACCCAGATGGTACCACTAACATTTTTATATATTTTCTTTCAAGCATATCCACCCATTTATCTATCCCTCTATCCATCCATCATATTTGTTGACACATTTCAAAATAAATTGCAGACATCTTTCTACTTCCCCTAAATACTTCAGCATGCATATCTATGCTACATTATCTTTTTAAATTACATGAAATTTTGGTATGCTGTATTACCTATTGAATCTCAGAAAAAAAAAACCCTTTTGTTTTTTACCAATTTGGGGGCTCACTTGCTATTGAAATTGAGGCCCAAACCTACAAATTACTGCCTGATTCAGAAGAAAGCATATGAAGAGGTAGGTCCATGAGAATGAAATACCTAAACATTTTTGAATGCAAAGAATTGGGTCAAGAAAATCTGCCTAAAATTAAAAGTCTAGCCTTCAATTTTCATTCAAGGAGACAGTGATAATAATGTTAGTGTTTATCTCCTGACTTTATGAATCAACAAATGATGGCATAGCATGTTAGATCATTAGAACATCATTACTGAGATGTAAGTCCAGAAGGTTTCAGTAGGGAAAGCTACCATGACATTTCGTGGTCTGGGTCAAGTGTTTGACAAGGGCAAAGTTCCAGGAATGTACCATCCACCTGTTCATTAGATGTCAGCTCATAATAGGCACAAGGCCAAGGTAGGAAATCATACAAACAGCAATTTTCAAAGTTAATGATCTAAAATAATTAGATCAAATGTGACAGTTGTTTGTTAGTTGTTTGGCAAAAGCCAAAATCCAAGTGAGAAAAAAAATTATTTAAACACTTCAAATATCTTATTTAAGTCCCTAAGGCAGGTGGTACTTTTCCTAACTTAGTGTCATGCTGGTCTCTGTTAGACATACTCTGCTCCCCTGAGAAACTGCTAGTACTCACCCATTGTATCACCCCAACCACAGATTTTACTTCTTCTCTGATGCCTTCCTGGTCTTTTCCCAGCAGAAGCATTTCCTCTGTTCAATTCTCATAGCAATTGTTCAATATCAATTATTATGCTTATGATTTGATTTATAATAAGTTCATTACACGTCCATCTGTCCCCACGGCACCTTCATCATTTCAGAAAAGTGCCAGTCATGATACTTGGTATCTAGTAGGTGCTAAAGGGATACTGAATAAATTAGAGTTGAAGCCCATGCCAAATCATTTCAAGCCAGTTGGTATGGAGGAAAAATCCTATGACACTCCTGAGAATCCATTGACCAACTGAAGAGAGGAAAGGACTGGTTAGCAGCAGACAGTAATATCAACTTAGATTCTGAAAGTCCAAACAAAAGCTGTAGGAAAGTAAGAAAGTTGGTTTCTTACTGAGTTCCAAAATTAAAAGATCCTGATTGAATCAGAAGTCACCACAGAAATGTAGGGCTATGGAAGTGTAATTTTTGTCTTAGCGAAAGAGTATTTTAAAAAGGAATCCCTTGCTTGACAGAAAGCAAAAATATTTTACAGGCCATAAGATTTAGTTTTATGTCATGTCATGCTTTTGATCAAAAAGGCACTTTCCATATTCCGTTTCAATCTGGAATATTCTACTTTTTACTATGTTTGAAAAAGGGAACTTCAATGGCAAGGAAAACATGTTCATTTTGCTCACTATCCCAGGGGAAGTGGCACTCGGGGACTCTGCTATGTTTGGAATTTCTTTCCCTCATCAATTCATCAGAATAGATTTCCTAGCACGGCAATGACACTGCTTGCATTTCCTAGGCAAATTTATCAGCTCCTGACATTATAAATCTGAATTTGGATATTTTTAGCTGGACTGGGAAAAGAACAGTTCTCCTGAGACCTCAGTGTCAATGCTGCTGTATGAATCAGCCCAGCGAGGGGATGGAGAACTGCAATCTCAGCCATTGACTTTTTTCCCCTAGAGGAGGGATCACCTCCTTGGCTCACTGCCAGAAATGCTTTGTAGGTTGTTCCAACTCATGGGGCTGGAGCAGGGCTCTGCCTCCATTTATCAATGCAGTATACCACACAGCTGAACCACCCCACTGACTTTTCCCTTACCGATGACTGCTCAGGTGAAAAGAAAATCCTCCAAAGGGAAGAGAATGAGGCCTCAAAGAGTGGGTACCCAAACTCAAAGCGTGAATGAGGACACAAGGCAAACATGCATCTCCAGAGAGAACAGTCAACCTCAAAGGCATTTCAACCTGGAACTCTTTTATTTTTAGAGCTATTTTCCCAACTTTCCCAATGAACAGAGAAACAGGAATGACAACATTCTCACACAGTCCTTCCAACCTCACAGGTGAGCGAAATATGACCATGAGGTTAATAAGAGGATTAACTGTCACCAAATGCAATGCACTGCCTTATCCTAATCACTATTATTTTCCATTACTTAGATGTGAGGCAGTTGCAATACAAGTCAGTTTGGAAAGTGATTTTCACAGTGTCCTCTCTTTATATTTCTGTTGTTTTTCTCAGCTATTAAAACACCATACTGACACTGGGGAGGCCAAAATGCCCAAGGCTGATGAATGCAAGTTTGCAAAATCAGTAAAAACACAGCTTGCTTTTGTTGTCTCTGGAGTCATCCCTGATGTAGAAGGCATATGGCATAAGGATAGAAAACATATTATGTAATTTAGGGTTTAGCTTACACAGGATGATAGAGATTAATCTCAGTTAATCAGAGAGCCTAGGCAGCCAAGAAAAAAAAAAAAAAAAAAAAAAACAGCCTTAAACCTCAGAACAATACAGAATATTAGAGAAGTTGACGAGTTGACTCTAGCTTAACTTTGCTTATTCAGAAGTAAGGAGAGGCTAGAGGGAGACTCTTATTGAACTGTTCCAGCTGCTACTCAAACTATCTGGTGCTCACCTGTTTGTTTGACTAATGTCTGGAGAGAAATGACTGAAGAAAGCTGTTTCATTGTCAGCTTAATCTAGGAAAGATTCCTCTTTTCAGTTTTATTCCCATTCCCACCCTTAAATTTCCCAAACAATATGATTTACTGTCTCCAAAAGACTTCACAGAACATGAGGTAAAAGTCTATTTAAAAAGAAATGGAAATTTTTAAAAGACAGCTTCAAACAACCCAATTACACTTAATAGGCATTTGTAACTCTTAATTCTTTGTGTGTATTTTCCATTGTACACACTTACATACTTATATTTAAAATTCATCCTTCTCATCTTCAGTTCAGACTGTCCCTGCTCTATCTTGAGTCTTGCCTAGAGTATTACGTGTCCCCTAGTGATTCAGTGTGTCGCTTTATTTTCCCCATTCCAAACCTTTCTTCATACACTAAACATGTATTAAGCATCACCCAAGGGGTGACAGCAGGGTGGCAGTGGAGAGAAGGAAAAAGTGAGAAGATCTGGGATGGTGTGAAGATGAAATTGCCAAGACATGCTAATGGATAGTATCAGGTTTGTGTTTTAGGATAAATGAGGAATCATAGATGACTTCTATGATGAATGGACAAGACTGAAGGAAAAACAAATTTGCGGATGGGAAACAAGAGTTCCCATTTGTAAGAACTACATCTCGGATACTGAGAGATATCCAGGGTATTTTATGGACTTTGAGTCTACAGGCTTCATGAGACTGCCAAAAATGTACGTGGTACCAACAATGTTTAAAAAATCCCTGACATAGGGCAGAATCCAGGGGCAAGAGCAGATGACCCAGAACCCAAACTAAAATGCTCCAGTAATGAGAAATTAGGCAGAGGAAGAGGTGCTATCAAATGGAGATAAGCAGCTCATGATTCCAGAGGAAACACAGGCATATGTGGTACAAAAAACCAAGAGAAGATACTGTCTCCAGAAGGAAGTGGTTAATGGTGGCAAAAGGTGGTGAGCAATCCAGTGAAATAAAAATACTGTATTTGGACATGTGGAGGAATTGATGAGCCTGTTTAATTTTCATTTTGATGGCAGTGGCAGAAGCCTAACTGAATGGGTTGAGAAACAAATGGGAGGTAAAGAAGTAGAGATGATAAAGGCAGACAAGTTTTTCCTAGAAGTTTAGCTGAGAGGGGGCAAAAGAAGCGAGAGGGGAATATGGGATATGGGAAGGATTTTGTTAACACTGAAAGTTAATTAATGCATCTAAGTCACACTTTCTTCATCTATAAAATAGGTATAAGACCTAATTCATGAATTTGTTAGGATTAAATAAAATAACATGTGTGAAGTGCTTAGCACACTGACCGACACAGTAAGTACTCAAATACATTAGCTATTATGATTATCATCATCTTTGATAACACTTTTTTAGATCTATATAATGATGCTTGCCATATACCATTAGAGTTAATTTTTCTGTCATCCTTCTTAATTGGAAAACATAATAATCATTTAACAAATACATTTTGTTTGAATTGAATGGCAATTGAATTGAATTAAATCAAGAAAAGTAAAAAATGTACACAATGCATTCTAACAGCCAGAAGAGTCCTTTGAATTAACCAGGAGAGGCCAAGTCCTCTCAAGACTCTTGGTTCAAGTCTGACCTTGTCTCAGGTCAGTCACCCATGACACATCCTGCTGGGGGCAGGGGAAAGGCTTCTCATGGCATGAATCACTATACAGGCGGCCAAGTCACCTCTTATTTAGATTTATGAATGTCATATTCTTTATTGACTCTCACAAGAGTTCCTAATCAGAAAGATTCCAAACAGGTTTCAGCCATCTCATTAGGACACAGGAAATTGGATAAAGAGGATAACCTCTGAAATCCTCCCTTAGTCATTGATCTTTGGGAAATTAGCTTTCTATGGCTTAGATCACTCTGCAGATTATAAACATGTCCAGTAAATATAACCTCCATCTAGATCTGCCCAGCAATTGCAACAGCATTTGGCAGGAGAGAAAATGCCTGCCAAGATCCAGGCAGCTGTAGCAGGTGCTGTAAATCAATGCAGGATACTTACATGATTCTGTATTCCACTGGGGCTCAAAGCCTTCCAAGTAGATTATCTGCATAGATTTCAGGGTGGCAAAGTGGCATTATGAACACACAACTCCCGTATCCATTTTCCTTCCATTTACCTGGATGTCAGAGTTGTTGAGCAAGAAAACTACATTGTTCAACAAGGAAAAGCTCTATAGCTAAAGTGCAAGGCTCATTTCAATAAAAACAGCACGCAAGAAAAATGAAAATGCTAACAAAAGGAGAGAAAAGAAAATGAAAATGTATGATGCTTTGGTAAATAACTTTTATTTTTATTTTTTATTTTATTTTTTTTAAATTTATTTATTATTATTATACTGTAAGTTGTAGGGTACATGTGCATAACGTGCAGGTTTGTTACATATGTATACTTGTGCCTTGTTGGTGTGCTGCACCCATCAACTCGTCATTTACATCAGGTATAACTCCCAATGCAATCCCTCCCCCCGCCCCCCTCCCCATGATAGGCCCCGGTGTGTGATGTTCCCCTTCCCGAGTCCAAGTGATCTCATTGTTCAGTTCCCACCTATGAGTGAGAACATGCGGTGTTTGGTTTTCTGTTCTTGTGATAGTTTGCTAAGAATGATGGATTCCAGCTGCATCCATGTCCCTACAAAGGACACAAACTCATCCTTTTTTATGGCTGCATAGTATTCCATGGTGTATATATGCCACATTTTCTTAATCCAATCTGTCACTGATGGACATTTGGGTTGATTCCAAGTCTTTGCTATTGTGAATAGTGCTGCAATAAACATACGTGTGCATGTGTCTTTATAGCAGCATAATTTATAATCCTTTGGGTATATACCCAGTAATGGGATGGCTGGGTCATATGGTACATCTAGTTCTAGATCCTTGAGGAATCGCCATACTGTTTTCCATAATGGTTGAACTAGTTTACAATCCCACCAACAGTGTAAAAGTGTTCCTATTTCTCCACATCCTCTCCAGCACCTGTTGTTTCCTGACTTTTGAATGATCGCCATTCTAACTGGTGTGAGATGGTATCTCATTGTGGTTTTGATTTGCATTTCTCTGATGGCCAGTGATGATGAGCATTTTTTCATGTGTTTGTTGGCTGTATGAATGTCTTCTTTTGAGAAATGTCTATTCATATCCTTTGCCCACTTTTTGATGGGGTTGTTTGTTTTTTTCTTGTAAATTTGTTGGAGTTCTTTGTAGGTTCTGGATATTAGCCCTTTGTCAGATGAGTAGATTGCAAAAATTTTCCCCCATTCTGTAGGTTGCCTGTTCACTCTGATGGTAGTTTCTTTTGCTGTGCAGAAGCTCTTTAGTTTAATGAGATCCCATTTGTCAATTTTGGCTTTTGCTGCCGTTGCTTTTGGTGTTTTAGACATAAAGTCTTTGCCCATGCCTATGTCCTGAATGGTATTACCTAGGTTTTCCTCTAGGATTTTTATGGTATTAGGTCTAACATTTAAGTCTCTAATCCATCTTGAATTAATTTTCGTATAAGGAGTAAGGAAAGGATCCAGTTTCAGCTTTCTACTTATGGCTAGCCAATTTTCCCAGCACCATTTATTAAATAGGGAATCCTTTCCCCATTTCTTGTTTCTCTCAGGTTTGTCAAAGATCAGATGGCTGTAGATGTGTGGTATTATTTCTGAGGACTCTGTTCTGTTCCATTGGTCTATATCTCTGTTTTGGTACCAGTACCATGCTGTTTTGGTTACTGTAGCCTTGTAGTATAGTTTGAAGTCAGGTAGCGTGATGCCTCCAGCTTTGTTCTTTTGACTTAGGATTGTCTTGGAGATGCGGGCTCTTTTTTGGTTCCATATGAACTTTAAAGCAGTTTTTTCCAATTCTGTGAAGAAACTCATTGGTAGCTTGATGGGGATGGCATTGAATCTATAAATTACCTTGGGCAGTATGGCCATTTTCACGATATTGATTCTTCCTATCCATGAGCATGGTATGTTCTTCCATTTGTTTGTGTCCTCTTTAATTTCACTGAGCAGTGGTTTGTAGTTCTCCTTGAAGAGGTCCTTTACATCCCTTGTAAGTTGGATTCCTAAGTATTTTATTCTCTTTGAAGCAATTGTGAATGAAAGTTCATTCATGATTTGGCTCTCTGTTTGTCTGTTACTAGTGTATAAGAATGCTTGTGATTTTTGCACATTAATTTTGTATCCTGAGACTTTGCTGAAGTTGCTTATCAGCTTAAGGAGATTTTGGGCTGAGACAATGGGGTTTTCTAAATATACAATCATGTCATCTGCAAACAGGGACAATTTGACTTCTTCTTTTCCTAACTGAATACCCTTGATTTCTTTCTCTTGCCTGATTGCCCTAGCCAGAACTTCCAACACTATGTTGAATAGGAGTGGTGAGAGAGGGCATCCCTGTCTTGTGCCAGTTTTCAAAGGGAATTTTTCCAGTTTTTGCCCATTCAGTATGATACTGGCTGTGGGTTTGTCATAAATAGCTCTTATTATTTTGAGGTACGTTCCATCAATACCAAATTTATTGAGCGTTTTTAGCATGAAGGGCTGTTGAATTTTGTCAAAAGCCTTTTCTGCATCTATTGAAATAATCATGTGGTTCTTGTCTTTGGTTCTGTTTATATGCTGGATTATGTTTATTGATTTGCGAATGTTGAACCAGCCTTGCATCCCAGGGATGAAGCCCACTTGATCATGGTGGATAAGCTTTTTGATGTGTTGCTGAATCCGGTTTGCCAGTATTTTATTGAGGATTTTTGCATCGATGTTCATCAGGGATATTGGTCTAAAATTCTCTTTTTTTGTTGTATCTCTGCCAGGCTTTGGTATCAGGATGATGTTGGCCTCATAAAATGAGTTAGGGAGGATTCCCTCTTTTTCTATTGATTGGAAGAGTTTCAGAAGGAATGGTACCAACTCCTCCTTGTACCTCTGGTAGAATTCAGCTGTGAATCCATCTGGTCCTGGACTTTTTTTGGTTGGTAGGCTATTAATTGTTGCCTCAATTTCAGAGCCTGCTATTGGTCTATTCAGGGATTCAACTTCTTCCTGGTTTAGTCTTGGAAGAGTGTAAGTGTCCAGGAAATTATCCATTTCTTCTAGATTTTCCAGTTTATTTGCGTAGAGGTGTTTATAGTATTCTCTGATGGTAGTTTGTATTTCTGTGGGGTCGGTGGTGATATCCCCTTTTTCATTTTTAATTGCGTCGATTTGATTCTTCTCTCTTTTCTTCTTTATTAGTCTTGCTAGTGGTCTGTCAATTTTGTTGATCTTTTCAAAAAACCAACTCCTGGATTCATTGATTTTTTGGAGGGTTTTTTGTGTCTCTATCTCCTTCAGTTCTGCTCTGATCTTAGTTATTTCTAGCCTTCTGCTAGCTTTCGAATGTGTTTGCTCTTGCTTCTCTAGTTCTTTTAATTGCGATGTTAGAGTGTCAATTTTAGATCTTTCCTGCTTTCTCTTGTGGGCATTTAGTGCTATAAATTTCCCTCTACACACTGCTTTAAATGTGTCCCAGAGATTCTGGTATGTTGTATCTTTGTTCTCATTGGTTTCAAAGAACATCTTTATTTCTGCCTTCATTTCGTTATGTACCCAGTAGTCATTCAGGAGCAGGTTGTTCAGTTTCCATGTAGTTGAGCGGTTTTGATTGAGTTTCTTAGTCCTGAGTTCTAGTTTGATTGCACTGTGGTCTGAGAGACAGTTTGTTATAATTTCTGTTCTTGTACATTTGCTGAGGAGTGCTTTACTTCCAATTACGTGGTCAATTTTGGAATAAGTACGATGTGGTGCTGAGAAGAATGTATATTCTGTTGATTTGGGGTGGAGAGTTCTATAGATGTCTATTAGATCTGCTTGCTGCAGAGATGAGTTCAATTCCTGGATATCCTTGTTAACTTTCTGTCTCGTTGATCTGTCTAATGTTGACAATGGAGTGTTGAGGTCTCCCATTATTATTGTATGGGAGTCTAAGTCTCTTTGTAAGTCTCTAAGGACTTGCTTTATGAATCTGGGTGCTCCTGTATTGGGTGCATATATATTTAGGATAGTTAGCTCTTCCTGTTGAATTGATCCCTTTACCATTATGTAATGGCCTTCTTTGTCTCTTTTGATCTTTGATGGTTTAAAGTCTGTTTTATCAGAGACTAGGATTGCAACCCCTGCTTTTTTTTGTTCTCCATTTGCTTGGTAAATCTTCCTCCATCCCTTTATTTTGAGCCTATGTATGTCTCTGCGTGTGAGATGGGTCTCCTGAATACAGCAGACTGATGGGTCTTGACTCTTTATCCAGTTTGCCAGTCTGTGTCTCTTAATTGGAGCATTTAGTCCATTTACATTTAAGGTTAAGATTGTTATGTGTGAACTTGATCCTGCCATTATGATATTAACTGGTTATTTTGCTCATTAGTTGATGCAGTTTCTTCCTAGCCTCGATGGTCTTTACATTTTGGCATGTTTTTGAGATGGCTGGTACCGGTTGTTCCTTTCCATGTTGAGTGCTTCCTTCAGGGTCTCTTGTAAGGCAGGCCTAGTGGTGACAAAATCTCTAAGCATTTGCTTATCCGTAAAGGATTTTATTTCTCCTTCACTTATGAAACTTAGTTTGGCTGGATATGAAATTCTGGGTTTAAAATTCTTTTCTTTAAGAATGTTGAATATTGGCCCCCACTCTCTTCTGGCTTGGAGAGTTTCTGCTGAGAGATCTGCTGTGAGTCTGATGGGCTTCCCTTTGTGGGTAACCCGACCTTTCTCTCTGGCTGCCCTTAAGATTTTTTCCTTCATTTCAACTTTGGTGAATCTGGCAATTATGTGTCTTGGAGTTGCTCTTCTCGAGGAGTATCTTTGTGGCGTTCTCTGTATTTCCTGGATTTGAATGTTGGCCTGCCCTACTAGGTTGGGGAAGTTCTCCTGGATGATATCCTGAAGAGTGTTTTCCAACTTGGTTCCATTTTCCCCCTCACTTTCAGGCACCCCAATCAGACGTAGATTTGGTCTTTTTACATAATCCCATACTTCTTGCAGGCTTTGTTCATTTCTTTTTCTTCTTTTTTCTTTTGGTTTCTCTTCTCGCTTCATTTCATTCATTTGATCCTCAATTGCTGATACTCTTTTATTTGTAGAAATATATGTTATACATACACACATATACATATGTGCATACGTGATATGTGTGTATATGTGCATGTGCACACACATTCCAGTTGTCAAATCTTCTACACCTTTATAAATATATCTAGTAATTTAAGTCAAAGAATTAAAGTATTCAAAACATTCCTTGTTAAGTAGTATTTCTTTTCTTTTTCTTTTTTTTTTTTTTTTTTTTTTTGAGATGGAGTTTCACTCTGTAGCCCAAGCCGGAGTGCAGTGGCCTGATCTTGGCTCACTGCAACCTTTGCCTCTGGGGCTCAAGTGATTCTCTTGCCTCAGCCTCCCAAGTAGCTGGGACTACAGGCACACACCACCATATCCAGTTAATTTTTTTGTATTTTTACTAGAGACAGGGTTTTACCATGTTGCCCTGGGTGGTCTTGAACTCCTGAGCTCAGGCGATCCCCCTGCCTTGGCCTCCCAAAATGCTAGGATTACAGGCATGAGCCACTGTGCCCAGCTGTTAAGTGGTATTTCTACATTTGTATGGCATGTGACTAAATTGATCAATATTCAATATCATGAAGGTATGTGCTTGCATAATGTTGACTGGATCTAATAGGCAAACAAAGGGATATGTGAACAGAGTTCAGATGTATTTTTAAATATATTATAAAGAATACCTGACCCAGAGCAATACTGCTTCTTCTCCATGATTCTTTCTAGATTCAGTAATAAATAATAATCATAATGACAATAACAAAAACAACATAGCTGAAGACTGGGAAGAAAATTAACAGCATAGCTAAAGATAGGAAGAGAAGGTTACATACTAAATTATATCCATTCTTTTCTAAGTAAAAACACAAAGTACTGTTTGAATTTAGTAGGCAATCACAGAAGTATGAGATAGATCCATATTTGTTTTATGTGCAGAGATGCAATATGGCATGGAGGAACCACATTAGTATCAATCTCAGATCTATCTCTTACAGGTATCTTATCGTCTTCATTTAAATGAGAAAGAAATCATGACTTCCAGGTACATTTAGGCAGGCTCTGCCACACACAAAGATATCTGGCCTAGGAGATCAGTGGGTCCTTAGATGCAGCCTGCGCTGTATTCTCAGGCACAGGCAGCATCCTCCTGGAGGGGAGGCCATGACAGCACCCTATAGGTTAGTGTCACACCTGAAAAGAACTGCCTTTCAAAGGGTTGATGTAATCATAGAGTGATATACATCACATTTTTTCACAGTGCCAAGTACATCACAGATATTCCTTAAGTACAGCTATGGTTCTTGTTCAGTTTTAAATATCTAATGCTTTGATTTTTCAAAATAAGTTAGATATAAATCTTCATTGTTCAAAACCAGAGACAACTTCTTTCTGTCTTTTTGGATAGAAAGATGGCTGTTAGTACCTTGCAGGAAAATGCACATGCATGATCTTCCATACACATTATGGTGTTTCTCCAAGAAGAGCCATAGAGATTCTGAGTCTGTCTCTTCTCATCGTACTCTCTTCCCATCATCTATAGTACAGGTTTTAAAACAGTAATAAATTGAGGAGAAATCAGAATGGGCACACACACTGTTACGTAGAGCTTCTGCAATCTAGAGGATAATGAAAACTGTCAATAAAACTGGGATTTAATAAAGGAAAAATGTTGTCAGACAAACCTGATGAATTGTTTAGACAATTATGAAGTGGTGCAGGAAAATCACACATTATGAGTGCAGTTACTCAGATATGACAACAGGGTGCTCATGGAGGGAACTGAATGAAACACTGGGCAAAAAAACCCAAAAGGTAAAATAAAATAATGGCGATCAAGTTGTGGGGGCAGTCTAGAGAAATTCCACAGATGTCTGCAGAAGGTCATCTCTTCTGTTTATTCATCTTTATTAATGATCTTCAGAACATAGTAAACGGTGTGCTAATGAAATCTGCAGATGACAGTCAGCTGGAGAATGTTGCAAAACATCAGCAAGGACAGAGAAATAATGCAGATGGTCTGAGAGGAGTTACAGATCTTGGGATCAAATAACAAGATGAGAGTCAGGTTGGGAAAGGGCCAGCTTATTCACAAGGGGAAAATGAATGAAAACACAGATACGCACAGGAAGAAAAAAGCCTGGAAAAGAGGCCTTCTGAGAAGGACCTGTCGAAAGGGAGCTGAAGCTAGACAGCAGTTACCATCCAGGTGAGTTTGTGCTGCAAATGGCAGTCCTAGTGGAAGTCTTACTTTCAATCCCAAATCTAACTCTTACAGGCTCCAAACTGCAGATGGCAAGACATCACAGTAAAAAGGGGTGCACATATTTACCTCTGCTCAATTCTCAAGTGGCTGCACCTGGAATACTGTTTTTGGTGTAGGGAAATCTCTACCAGAAAATCTGGAACAAATTCAGAGTGTAACAGCAAAAATATAAGTAACAGGAAGCCTGTTATAACAGAAGATTAGAAGAGCAAAGTATGGATGACTTGGCAAAAGGACTCAGAAGAAAGCCTAGTGACAGTCGATAAACTCTGAAAATAAAGAAAACTATGATGGCAAAAGTCAAAGCATCAGAGTGAAAAAAAAAAAAAAAAAAAAAACCACAGTAAGTTAAACAGAGAATGCAGCCTGCATAGTATGGAAAATATCCAAACATATCAACTAAGGAAAAAGCATCACAAATTGTTCTGGGGAATCCACAGGGTCATGTTCAAATATTACTCAGAGTAAGAAGCTTAGAATGATAAAGAGCATTTACTCGAAGGCAAGAAGGGCTTCAGGGAATGTTATTTAATCCATCCCTCTGTCTCTGAAGAGGAATACATGTAAATCATTCCTGGTAAATTATAATGCACACTATTTTGAAAGAATTCAAGATAAGGAGCACATTGGAAGAGAACTGAGTACTACGGAAGTTTTGTTAAGTTGACTTTCTACTTGACACATTGGGAAATGTGGTTGATGATTTGACTCCAAATCACTCAGTGACCCAGAAGCATTCAATTAAACACTACATACAGCTGATTCCCTGCAGAAAGAATGCTATTCAAAATACATACCTACTGCATGGATTGCTTTGTTAAGCCACCAATTCACATGCAGATTACTGAGTCCTTATATCAGTTCATTAATCACTCAGTATAACATCATTACTTGCTCTCTTGGGAAAGGATTAGAGTGTATCAGGTGCATGTTTGCATGTTTAGGATTTGTCAAACACAAAGCTGAAGTTAATAAACACTTGCATCTCTTTTCTTTTTTTGTGCTCTAGTATAAGAATTATGGTGGTACAAGTCGGTTAGAACAAGCAAGAGCCCTGAAACGGAGAAAGAAGTTACGGGAGAGAGTTTTTGTTCTACCTGCAGCACTAACTTGGAAAGTTAAAAGCTGGAGCCAGAAGGTCTAGAATTGAATCCCAGCACTGTCTCTTACTAGCTGTGTGCCCTCAGCAAGCCACTTCTCTGCATATCATTCTTCTCATGTGTAAAATGATGACAATAATAGTGTGTATTCCATATGATCTTTGAGATGACAATGTGAGTGATTCATACAAAAATGTTAAAGCTGTCTGACACAGTATACACTCAAGATCACTGTAGTTTTCATTTTACAAACTTTCCTTCTTTGAAAATCAAACAGTTAGATGAGATCTATCTAGACCTTTAGTTCTATGTTCATGGTTATTCTTTGAACTCAGAGCTTCTGACTAGGCTAAAGAGACAGAATTAGCACATATAAAAGTAAAAAGAGAAAAAGTAAATGTCATTCTATGTAGTGCTAATCATATGTGCCAAATAAGAAAAGAGATAAAGAAATCCACGTTAATTACAGTAGTTCCAGAAAGCCTGTGGAGCTGCAACTGAAGAATGTGTACCATTTTGATAAACAAGTAATAGTCATAAGAGTATCTTAGACCACAGATTGGTATAAACAGCCACCTCAGGAACTGTGAGAGCATTGAAATCAAACTGTGAGAAAAACGAGGTAGGCACAGTATGCAAATTTGGTGTTGTGGGGTGTTGTCCAGTTAGCTAAACAAATTATCTGATTCTGTTTATCCACAGTATTAAGAGGGTGAACAAGGTAGCATGTATTCCTATCACCACCATCACATTGCCTTTTTCTTTACTGTTTCACTTACTAAGCTTATTTATGTTGCTTCCTCGTGCAATACATATAGTTCATTCTATCAATTTATCTTATTTATTTATTTCAAGAGGTTTTTGGGGAATAGGTGGTGATTGGTTACATGAATAAGGTTTTCAGTGGTGATTTCTGAAATTTTGGTGTAGCCATTACCAGAGCAGTGTACACTGTACTCAATGTATATCCTCTTATCCTTCACCAGCCTCTAACCTTTCCCCCCCAATCTTTCCCCCCAAGTCTCCGAAGTCCAATATATCGTTCTTATGCTTTTGGATCTTCATAGCTCCTATGTATAAGTGAGAACATACAATGTTTGGTTTTTCATTCCTGAGTTACTTCAGTTAGAATAATAATCTCCAATTCCATCCAGGCTGCTGCAAATATCATTATTTTGTTCTTTTCATGGCTAAGTAGTATTCCATGGTATATGTGTGTATGTGTGTGTGTGTACATATAAATATATATCACATTTTCTTAATCCACTTGTTGATTGATGGGCATTTGGATTGGTTCTATATTTTTGCAACAGCAAATTGTGCTGCTATACATATGCATGTGCAAGTATCTTTTTTGTATAACCACTTCCTCTGGGTAGATACCTGGTAGTGGGATTACTGGATCAAATGGTAGGTCTACTTTTAGTTCTTTAAGGAATCTCCGCACTGTTTTCCATAATGGTTGTACTAGTTTACATTCCCACCAACAGTGTAAAAGTGTTGCATTTTCACCACATCGACGCCAACATCTGTTTTTGTTTTGTTTTCTTTTCTTTTCTTTTTATTATGGTCATTCTTGAGGAAGTAAGGTTGTATCACTTTGAGGTTTTGATTTGGATTTCCCTGATAATTAGTGATGTTGAGCATTTTTCCATACGCTTGTTGACCAATTTTATATCTTGTTTTGAGAATTGTCTATTCATGTCTTTAGCTCACTTTTTGATGAGATTTTTTTTCTTTATCTTGCCGATTTGAGTTCTTTGTAGATTCTGGATAGTAGTCCTTTGTCAGATGTAGATTGTGAAAATTTTCTCCCACTCTTTGGGTTGTCTGTTAACTCTGCTGATTTTTGAGTTTTGCTGTGGAGAAACTTTTTAGTTTCATTAATTCCCATCTATTTCTCTGTTTTTGTTGCATTTGCTTCTGGGTTCTTGGTCATTTAAGTCTTTGCCCAAGCCAACGTCTAGAAGGGTTTTTCTGATGTTATCTTCTAAAATCTTTATGTTTTCAGGTTTTAGATTCAAGTATTTGATCCATCTTGAGTTGATTTTTGGATAGGATAAAAGACGAAGATTCAGCTTCATTCTTCTACATGTGGCTTGCCAATTATCTCAGCACCATTTGTTGAAGAGGGTGTCTTTCCCCACTTTATATTTTTGTTTGCTGTGTCGAATATCAGTGGGCTGTAAGTATTTGGGTTTATTTCTGGGTTCTCTATTTTGTTCCATTGGTCTATGTGCCTATTTTTATACCAGTACCATGCTGTTTTGGTGACTATTGCCTTATAATATAGTTTGATGTTAGATAATGTGATGCCTCCAGATTTGTTCTTTTTGTTTAGTCTTGCTTTATCTATGCAGGCTCTTTTTTTGTTCCATATGAATTTTAGGATTGTTTTGTCTAGTTCTGTAAAGAATGATGGTGTTATTTTGAAGGGAATTGCATTGAATGTGTAGACTGCTTTTGGCAGTGTGGTCATTTTCACAATATTAATTCTACCCATCCATGAGCATGGGATATGTTTCCATTTGTTTGTGTTGTCTGTGATTTCTTTCAGCAGTGTTTTGTAGTTTTCCTTGTAGAGGTCTTTCACATCCTTGGTTAGGTATATTCCTAAGTATTTAATTTTATATTTTTGCTGATATGTGAAAGGGGTTGAGTTCTTGATTTGATTTTCAGCTTGGTTGCTGTTGGTATATAGCAGAGCTACTAATTTGTATACATTAATTTTGTATCCTAAAACTTTGCTGAGTTCATTTACCAGTTCTAGGAGCTTTTTGGAGAAGTCTTTAGGGTTTCTAGGTATACAATCATATCATCAGCAAACAGCGACAGTTTGATGTCCTCTTTACCAATTTGCATGCCCTTTATTTCTTTTTCTTGTCTGATTGCTCTGGCTAAGACTCCTGGTACAATGTTGAATAGAAGTAGTGAAAGTGGGCATCTTTGTTCCAGTTCTTAGTGGAAATGCTTTCCACTTTTCCCTCTTCAGTATAATGTTGGCTGTGGGCTTGCTGTAGATGGTTTTTATTACCTTAAAGTATGTCCCTTCTATGCGGATTATGCTGAGGTTTTTGGTCATAAAGGGAGGCTGGATTTTGTCAAATGGTTTTTCTGTGTCTATTGAGATGATCATGTGATTTCTGGTTGTAATTCTGTTTTTGTGCTGTATCACATTTATTGACTTGCCTATGTTAAACCATCCCTGCACCTCTAGTATGAAACCTACTTGATCATGGTGGATAATCTTTTTGATACACTGTTGGATTCAATTTGCTAGTATTTTCTTGAGGATTTTTGCATCTATGTTCATCAGGGACATTGGTCCATAGTTTTCATTTTATGTTATGTCCTTCCCTGGCTTTGGCATTAGGGTGATACTGGCTTTGTAGATTGATTTAGGGAGTATTCCTTCTTTCTCTATCATTTGGAAGATTTTCAGTAGGATTGGTATCAATTCTTCTTTGAATGTCTGATAGAAATCAGCTGTGAATCCATCTGGTCCTGGACTTTTTTTGTTGTTGGCAATTTTTTATTACCATTTCAATCTTGCAACTTGTTATTGGTCTGTTCAGAGGTTCTATATCTTCCTGGTTTAATCTAGGAGGGTTGTAGATTTCCAGGAATTCACCCATCTCCTTTAGGTTTTCTAGTTTATGTGTGTAAAGGTGTTCATAGTAGCCTTGAATAATCTTTTGTATTTTTGTGGTATTGGCTGTAGTATCTCCCATTTCATTTCTAACTAAGATTATTTGGATCTTCTCTCTTCTTTTCTCAATTAATCTCACTAATGGTATATCAATTTCATTTGTATTTTCAATGAACCAGCTTATTTATTTTCTGTATTGTTTTTGTTTGTTTCAATTTCATTTAGTTTCCTCTGATCCTCGTTATTTCTTTTCTTCTGCTGGGTTTGGGTTTGGTTTCTTCTTGTTTCTCCAGTTCCAGAGGTGTGACCTTAGATTGCCTACTTGTGCTCTTTCAGCCTTTTTGATGTAGACATTTAATGCTATGAACTTTCCTCTTAGCACCATTTTTTTGTTCTATCTCAGCAGTTTTGATAGGCTGTGTCACTATTGTCACCCAGGTCAAATAATTTTTTAAATTTCCATCTTGATTTCCTTGTTGACCCAATGATTATTTAGGAGCAGGTTATTTAATTTTCATGTATTTGTGTGGTTTGGGGGTGCCTTTTGGAGGTGATTTTCAATTTTATTCCACTGTGGTCTGAGAGAGTACTTGATATAATTTCAATGTTCTTAAATTTACTGAGACTTGTTTTGTGGCCTATCATGTGGTCTGTCTTGGACAATGTTCCATGTGCTGATGAGTAGAATGTATATTCTGCAGTTGTTGGGTAGAATGTTCTGTAAATATCTGTTAAGTTCATTTGTTGCAGGGTAGAGTTTAAGTCCATTGTTTTTTTGTTGACTTTCTGTCTTGATGACCAGTTTGGTGCTGTCAGGGTAGTACTAAAGTCCCCCACTACTATTGTATTGCTGTCTATCTCATTTCTTAGATAGTAATTATTTTATAAATTTGGGTGCTCCAGTGTTAGGTGCTTATATATTTGGAATTGTGATATTTTCCTGCTGGACTAGTCCCTTTAACATTATATAATGAACATATTTGTCTTTTTAAACTGCTGTTGCTTTAAGTTTAGTCTGATATAAGAATAGATACTCCTGCTTGCTTTTGACGTCCATTTGCATGAAGTATCTTTTTCCATCCCTTTATCTTAAGTTTATGTGAGTCCTTATGTGTTAGATGAGTCTCCTGAAAACAGAAGAAAACTTGGTTGGTGAATGCTTATTCATTCTGCCATTCTGTATCTTTTAAGAGGTGCATTTAGGCTATTTACATTCAATGTTAGTATTGAGATGTGAGGTACTATTCTATTCATCATGCTATTTGTTGCCTGAATACATTGTTGTTGTTTTTTTCATTGTGTTATTATTATATAGGTCCTGTGAGATTTATACTTTAAGGAGGTTCTATTTTGGTGTATTTTGAGGATTGGTTTCAGGATTTAGAGCTCCTTTCAGCAGTTCTTGTAGTGCTGGCTTGGTAGCGGTGAATTCTCCCAGCATTTGTTTGTCTGGAAGACACTGTATCTTTCCTTCATTTATGCAGCTTAGTTTTGCTAGATACAAAATTCTTGGCTGATAATTGTTTTGTTTAAAGAGGCAAAGAATAGGACCCCAATCTCTTCTAGCTTGTAGGATTTCTGCTGAGAAATCTGTTAATATGATAGGTTTTTCTTTGTAGGCTACCTGATGCTTTTGCCTCACAGCTTTTAAGATTCTTTCCTTCATCTTGACTTTAGATAACCTGATGACTGTGTGCCAAGCCAATGATCTTTTTGTGATGAGTTTCCCAGGTGTTCTTTGAGCTTCTTGTATTTGAATGTCTAGATCTCTAGCAAGGCCATGGGTGTCTTCCTCAATTATTCCCTCAAATATGCTTTCCAAACTTTTAGATTTCTCTTCTACCTCAGGAACACTAGTTATTCTTAGGTTTGGACATTTAACATAATCCCAAACTTCTTGAAGGCTTTGTTCATTTTTTAAAAATTATTTTCTCTTTGTCTTTGATGGACTGGGTTAATTCAAATGCCTTGTCTTTGAGCTCAGAAGTTCTTTCTTCTGCTTGTTTGATTCTATGGCTGAGACTTTTCAGTGCATTTTGCATTTCTCAAAGTGTGTCCTTGATTTCCAGAAGTTGTGATTGTTTTTTATTTATGCTATTTCACTGAAGACTTTTCCTTTCATATCCTGTATCATGTTTTTGACTTCTTTAAGTTGGACTTTACCTTTTTCTGGTGTCTCCTTGATTAGCTTAATAATCAACCTTCTGAAGATTTTTTTCTGACAATTCAGATTTCATCTTGGTTTGGATTCATTGCTGGTGAGCTGGTATGATTTTTGTGGAGTGTTAAACAACCTTATTTTGTCATATTACCAGAATTGATTTTCTGGTTCCATCTCATTCAGATAGACTATGTCAGAGGGAAGATCTAGGATTCAAGAACTGCTATTCAGATTCTTTTGTCCCACAAGGTGCCCCCTTGATGTGGTGTTCTCCCCCTTCTCCTAGGAACGGGGCTTTCTGAGAGATGAACTGTAGGGATTGTTTTTGCTCTTCTGGGCCTAGCCACCCAGTGGAGCTACTGGGCTCTGGGCTGGTACTGGGGAGTATCTGCAAAGAGTCCTATGATGTGATCCGTCTTCAGGTCTTGCACCTGTGGATACTAGTACCTACTCTGGTGGAGGTAGCAAGGGAGTGAAGTGGATTTTGTGAGAGTCCTTGGTTGTGTTTTTGTTTAGTGCACTGGTTTTGTGTTTGTTGGCCTCCAGTCAGGAGGTGTCATTTTCAAGAGTGCATCAGCTGTGGTCCTATAGTGAGGTTGCAAACTTGCTCTAGGGACACCTGGTTGAGTATTCAGGTTTCTTAGGCAGTGGACAGGGCCATAGACCTCCCAAGAGATTATGACCTTTGTCTTCAGCTACCAGGGCTGATAGAGAAAGACCACTAGGTGGAGGCAGGGAAAGGTGTGTCTGAGCTCAGCCTCTCTTTTGTCAGGGCCTTGTTGTGGCTGCTGTGGGGGATGGGGATGTGGTTCCCAGTCTAATGAAGTTATATTCCCAGGGGGATTATAACTGCCTCTGCTGAGTCATACAGGATGCCAGGGAAGTGGAAGAAAGCCAGCAGTCATAGTGCTTACCCCACTCCCATGCAGCCTGCAGTCCTAAAGGCTGGTCTATCTCCCACCATGCCCTGCCAACAGCACTGAGTCTATTTCCAAGCAGCATATGACCAGGGCTGAGAAATTGCCCCATCCCATGAGCATCCACATTGAGAAAGCAAGCAGACTCACAGTTTTTCAACATCTCTGGCAGACTGCAATGATGATCCAGTTCCCTCAAAGTGTCTGTGGATTCTCTCCCATTCTTTCAATTTAAATAAATTTATATTCTGTCTAATGTTTCTTGCCATTACCTCTGAGATTTTGCAAGTCATCCCTAATACTTTAAATCTTTTATTCTTTATTTTTATCTTTTGTTTACTCTGAAACCCAAAATGTGTCTTTTTCTTTTTTCCCTTAAACATTATTTAAAATGTTACACTTTCTATTAAATCTTCTCTAGCTAACACCTTTCAACACTGTTTAATTCAACCAACAGAGCAAAGTGCTCATCATTTATTTACATGTTTTTATTCGAGCCCATTTTCTTTTTTTCTTCCAATAGAAAAGATATGTAGACAAGATGTGTTGGAATTGGTGACAAATGGTGCAGTCCAGTCAGATGGGAACACAGGATGTTACTGAAAGAAGAGAGAAGGCTGACTCTGGGAGGGGTTGTAGAAGCTTATACAAGCTTATGTATGAGATGTTGGCAATGAAAAATTATTTGAAAATGACTGACCACAACCTCTGAGTGAGAAGTCTTCCTACTGCTTTTTTACTTTTAAAGTCATTTAAACATAAGTCTTAAATTTATCTTACATATGTCATCTGTAAAATGCTTAACACAAAAGGTAAGCTTTGCTGACTATACTTACTTGGTTATAAGAACAGTTGCACCAGATTAAAGTTCTTATGACATGCATTTCAATTCATAGATACAGTGATTTGTTTTGGTTATATGTGCTTATTTGTATTTCTCCAACAGCCTGAATGGATAATAGAGTATCTTGTTGTACTCTGTACATGATGAACACCACGAAAATACCAAGGATGACTAGTCTAATCCTAAAATGCATTATTACTCAGGACTCAAATTTGGAGTCCATTTATCTGGGCTATTCTTTAGGGTGTTAAAATAAAATGAGTCCATCCTGGCGAACACGGTGAAA
Source organism: Theropithecus gelada (assembly GCF_003255815.1). Taxonomy (NCBI): domain Eukaryota; kingdom Metazoa; phylum Chordata; class Mammalia; order Primates; family Cercopithecidae; genus Theropithecus; species Theropithecus gelada. The sequence goes on along the minus strand of NC_037676.1, from coordinate 30,710,241 downwards.
CCCCGTCTCTACTAAAAAAATACAAAAAAACTAGCCGAGCGAGGTGGCAGGCGCCTGTAGTCCCAGCTACTCGGGAGGCTGAGGCAGGAGAATGGCGTGAACCCGGGAGGCGGAGCTTGCAGTGAGCCGAGATCCCGCCACTGCACTCCAGCCTGGGCGACAGAGCGAGACTCTGTCTCAAAAAAAAAAAAAAAAAAGAAAAGAAAAGAAAAAAGAAAAAAAAGAAAAGAAAAAAAAATGAGTGAGTATTTAAGAAAACTTTCCTGAGGTGGAAATTATGTCAATCAGAAATGCAATACCAGGTTGTACAAATTTGGTCCTTTTTTTGGATGTGTTGGTTTTGTTCTCCCTAAACAAGGGCAATAGTTTAAATGCAAAATTTCTAAGTAAATTGAAGAGAGGAGACACTCAAAGATTACTAGAAATCATGGCGCTTGCAAAAGGAAATATAAAATGGAAAGGTTATATCTGGCTATGTATAGCACTTTCTGAGAAGTCCCCTAACTGTGAAATCATCAAATATTTTACAACAAAAAACTTATGAAATATGTATGACTGTCTTTCAGGGTTTAGCCCAGGAAAGAGTTTTATGTATTTTGTTAAGTAAACATTTGTTGTACATCACTATATACTTAATACTTAAATAGAAGTAGCCAAATAAAAATTTTAAAAGTTCTTTGCCATTGTCTTTTGCCTATGGAGGAAGATATTTTAGCATAACACTTCTTAAAAGCAATCAAATCTCTTGTGCATCTCCTGTATTGTTTCTGCACCCTTTTTTTTGTGACCCTGACTGCTGCCTTTCCATCTTCTATTGGCCATTCTTTCTTCCTCTGCACCACTTCTCGGTGTTTCCTACTCACTTACTCCTATGTGCTATTATGCTCTTCTGTCTTTGACTAGGCTGTGTTCTCCTCCTAAGCTCAAGAGCAGATGGAAGCCTTCAAGGAGCTAAGCAAAATGTCTTAGGAAGTCTACTGTGAAACAATAGTCCAAGCCTCTCATGGAGCCTTACAGGGTAGATCAACATAGGAGAAAAACACCTAGAGCTCTAAGGTCAGTCAGAAATGTGTACTCATGAAAAGACCAGGGACACTGGTGACCTAAAAGTCCCCAGAAGATGCTGCTGTCCGCCCTCCAAGAGCTTCTTGGAGACAGAGTTATGGATAGGGAGTCTGGCCAGTGGAGCCAAATGGAGGTTCCACTCCTGCTTCTGCACTGCACCAGCTGTGATACTGGGTCAGTAATCCATGCTCTCTGAGGTTCAGTTTCTCACCTGTCAGATTGAAAATAATGAGAGGCTGACACAGTGGGTCACACCTGTAATTTCAACCTTTTGGAAGGCCAGGTCAGGAGCATCGCTTGGGGCCAGGAGTTTGAGAGCAGCCTGAGTGACATAAGGGGACCCTGTGTCTACAAAAAAAAATAATATATTAGGCTGGGTGTGGTGGCTCACACCTGTAATCCCAGTACTTTGGGAGGCTGAGGCGGGAGGATCATTGAACACAGGAGTTTGAGACCAACCTGGGCAAAATAGTGAGACTTCATTTCTATTAAAAATAATTTTTAAAAAATTAGCCGGGTGTGGTGGTGTGTGCCTGTGGTCCTAGCTACTTGGGAGGCTGAGGCAGGAGGATTGCTTGAGCCCAGGAGGTTGAGGTTGCAGTGAGTGGAGACTACCTGAAGACTGGGGAAGACCCTATCTCAATAAAACAAAAAACAAAAATATACAAAAAATAAAAACTTAGCTGGGCATGGTGGCACACACCTGTGGTACTGGCTATTCAGCAGGCCGAGGCAGGAGGATCGCTTGAGCCCAGGAGTTCGAGGCTGCAGTCAGCTGTAATCATACCACTGCACTCCAGCCTGGGTCGGGTGACAGAGCAATACCCTGACTCTAGTAAAAGAAAAACAAAAGCAAAAACTGTGCTACCTTGTCAAGATATTTTCATTCAATTCTGAAAGCATATTCTGAGTCTCTACATGTGCCAGGCACCATTTTCAGTGCTTAGTATGTCAGTGAACAAAATTAATAATGACATCTGCCATCATGAGATTTAACATTCTGGAATTAATTGAGAAAAAATAGGTAGGTGGGTAGATAAGTAGAAGGATAAATAGAGTTCAGATCCTGACACACAAAAGAAGTTTCATTAAATAGTAGCTCTTAGTCAATATGTGTGTAATTTATCCACAGTGGTAAGATGTGGGTACCCTTTCCTTGGATAATAACAAACACTTTGGAGGTACAAAAGCCAATGTCTATGACAGTAAAATTTGTATAGTAGAAAGTAACCCCAGCTACTCGGGACGCTGAGGCAGGGGAATCGCTTGAACCTGGGAGGTGGAGGTTGCAGTGTGCCAAGATCGCACCATTGCACTCTAGCCTGGGCAACAAGAGTGAGACTCCATCTTAAAAAAAAAAAAAAAAAGAGAGTAAAGGGGTGTGTGTATGTGTGTGTAGGGGGAGAAAGAGGTATATATATATACACACACACCCCCACATATATATACACACACATATATATACACACACACGCACACATATATATCACATCTATGAATATTTGTAATAAGCTCTTTTCTCATTAGCAAGGTTACATAAGCCACATGGAGGTAGGGAACAGATCTCAACTTTGCAACTTATTCAACATATACATCAAAAAAGTTTACTAAAATTCTAATGCCCCAGACTAAGGTGGTTAATTCTGAGCTTTTAGATATATTTATATATGCACACACACTCAGGCACCCACACACATATGCACATGATTTATAAAAGTACATATATGTGACTAGCTTTCTGGTTGCAGCAACTATAGTTCTCTTTGTAGTTCTGAAGTCTTTGATACCTTAGAAAATATACATGAAATATATTCTAGTGACCAGGCTTAGCTGCATGCACCCAGGCACTGCATTTTTTCCATCACAGGTATTTTGAGGCCTCCTACTCTGATGTTGGTATTAAAAAATAAAATCTAGGAATATACAATGTTACTACTGACTCCAAGTGTATTTTAGGTAGTAATAACTGGTAACTTACAGAGATAGAAACTATATGTAAATTGAATCTTAAAACTTTATTAATATTTAGACCAGTTATATCAATTATAAAAAATAAGACTTATTCTAGTGAAGTATTTAAGAGCACAGAGATTGAAGTCAGATGATTTTGTTTTGAATCTTAGTTCCTAGACTTTCTAGTTTTCTGATCTTAATGTATATTATCTCTCTGTATCTCAGTTTCATCATATTTAAAATGAAGATAATAGGCTGGGTGCAGTGGCTCACATCGGTAATCTCAGCACTTTGGGAGGCCGAGGCGAGTGGATCACCTGAGGTCAGGAGTTTGAGACCAGCCTGGATAACATGGTGAAACCCCATTTCTACTAAACATACAAAAAATTAGCCAGGTGTGGTGGCGCACACCTGTAATCTCAGCTACTCGGGAGGCTGAGGCAGGAGAGTCACTTGAACCCAGAAGGCAGAGATTGCAGTGACCCGAGATGGTGCCATTGCACTCCAACTTAGGCAAGAAGAGTGAAACTCCGTCTCAAAAAAAAAAAAAAAAAAAAAAAAAAAAGTGGGGATAATAATAATAATATCCATTAGGGTCATTGTGGGGACCAAATCAGTTAATATACATAAAACATTATTGTGAGATCTATAAAAATCTTTAATATTACTATCCTTTAACAAACACAAGTGGATTGTCATAAAGCAGAAGCTAGACTGTTGAATTGTCCTAGAAAATGAAATTATTTCTGCAGTTAAGCCAATACTTGCAAGCTAAAATCCAAATTTAAAATTTTATATAACATTTTATAGGAAATCTAAATTACTTTTCAAACCACAAAATGATTTTATAAATTCTTTGAATAAAAGAAAAACAAAGTTCAAAATGTGAGCTTATACACAAGGTGCTCATGAATGCCTTATATTTGCATTAAAGACAGCTCTTTGTCATAGAATCCTATACTACACATAAACAAGTAATTTGGAATTATATGCAAGTGGGCACACACACATATACACATACTGTCCCATTCACTACTTCAAAGCTAAGAAAATTCAGTACTCTGACTTTCAGAAAAATGCAAATCTCAGCCTAGCAATGAGAGCCTAGAATGATCTCAGCCATGTGCTCTCCATGAGTCTTATTTTATCTGAACACACACTTTAATGTGAAAAGTGAGGATTTTAAGGGGGTAAAACAAAATTTCTATAGAAAATACTATCTCAACATACTCATTTTTGATGAGCAGAACTTTTCAAGTTAAGAGTAGAGAAAATACAAGACTAGTAAATGTCACTTATGATGACTTTTAACAAGTGATCTCCAGAGGAAAATATCAAAGTAAGAATGTTTCAATCCTCCTAGGATTCTGGAATAAGGTGATCTCAAAGGAAAAGCACAACAAGGATTCAACCAACTCCTTGCTTGATTCTATGCTTACATCATCTGAAAGTGTCGCTTCTCTTTTTGACAATATTGTTGGCTAGCTGGTTCTATAAGACACATCAGATACTTGCCTGAAATTTGTACATCCGGGTCTTCCTATAAGGAAAATTTGCAAGGTGAAAGGTAATGCAAGGGTCCAAAATTAAGGACTGCTCGCAGCAAAATATGCCATTATTTACAAAGCACATTTCACCCAAAGTCCTGGAAGCTGTAATTTGTAATACATGCTGTAACTGGTAAGCTTTAACGAGCAGATGAAAAATTAGTTACCAAAAGCCTTCCCTTAAAGTAGGTAAAAATTGAGTGGGTAGAAGGTGTTGGGGGGAAGGGAGATGAGCCTTCCTTTTCAAGGACCTATTTGGGTTCATAACCCATCCAGCTGCAGATGTAGATGCCACACCTCTTTGGATGATTGCTGAAGCCTTCCCTGACTCAGCACAATTACAGATCTGAAAATTGCCTCCCTGTTTTCCAGCTTTGTTTTAGAGCAGTGCTTCTTCACATGAAACATTTACGGTATGGAGTCACTGAGAGTGAGAAAGTAGTTACAGCAAGAATTGCAGCTGTTCACAAGATCAACTGAGCAAATGGCAGAAGCAAGGCTGCCCTTGGACCTCACCATCAGAACAGCCCCTGAGTCTGCGGTAGGAAGAACAGCCCCTGAGTCTACACTGACTTTCTGGGATAAGTTATTAGAAATCCTGGAGACACAAGAGGTTTAATCTTTCACAGATTGGGGCACAGTATTATATTCTTTGACAATATGGTATTGTATTTATGTGTTTATTTTTTCAGACAATAATTATTAAGTACATAATATGTTCTAGACACCATGCTAAGCACTTTAGGACAATCATCACATGTGTATTGCAGCAAAATGATAAGGTACTTATTCTTAGTTGTAATTATAATAATGATCACAATAATTTTATAGGTTAGGAAATTGAGGCCCTGATGATTTCAACAGCCTGCCCAAGGTCACACAGTTAGTAGGTGATGGGGCTAAAAGTCACACCATGGTATGCTTGTTGTCCAAGCCTGGACTTTCATGGCATGCTTTCTCAGCCTTTTTTTTTTTTTTTTAGTTCCTCTTATTTTTGGTAGGGAGTGTCATTTAATCTTTTTTGGGATCCCACCAAAAGAGAAGCATATGGTAGCAATCATCCAATTAAAAACAATCACCTCTACTCACTTTGACCTAAGGTTTTGGTGAGAGGTCGGAATACTCAATATATTAGGAGAGAAAAAGCAATAGTAGCCCATCACCCTATCAGACGAGGGAAAAAAGGACTAACTGTTTTTCACCATTCTCCAGGGAGGAAGTAGATGAGCAAAAGTCCAGTGGAAATATCCTCTATCTGAATTTAATCCAAACTCTACAACATTGACGAGCATTTATAAAAACCTTACTTAAGACAGAGAAATGATGCAAATCCTGAGAAACATAGGCAGGAACCAACAATTGAATTCAGCAGAAGGAAACATGAGCCTGTAACATCTGGAGAAACAATCTAATATTCAGATACGGCATTCAAAGCAAAAGAACATTTGGAAAAGAGCAATTGCTACAGATGATTCTTCATTCATAGAGTGTGGTTCGACTTTTATAAAATTAGCCAGCAAGATGCCCTAAAAAAGTCAGTGGTGGTTTCATGCTATCATTGCTATGCACTAAAGAAAACGTCAATTTCAGAAAAAGTCAGGGAATTCTAAAAGGTTACATAGCAAGTTGGCTTCAAAACAATACTGATTTCTAAATTGTTCTGTCTTAAATTATCGAAATAACCTTTTCCCCTCCACTAACATCCACTGATTCCAGACACTAACTAAAGGGTTGAGAAGAGCTAGACATTTGTAACTCCTCGATAAAGATGTTTAGAAAGCCACAATTATGAAACAATCACCAAAGATGGTTAGTCAAGGTAAACAAAGGAGAAAACAATGAACATATGTAATTATTGTAAATTACTTTTCCAAATCATTGTATCACACATTGAATTCTAGTCAACGAAAAGTTATCTGCTAGGTTCTAGAAACTGTACCACTTGCTAGAGTTTCTAGCCCCCATTAGAGCTTACAGCTATTAAAGTCAAAGGAATTTCCTTAATGTTGGCTAATCAATAAATGATCTTTTAAACTTTTCAATAGAGAATACATTTTTAAAGTTCAATACTTTTCATTGACTTTTAGCTCTTTCACCAGTTAACTCAAGCTACTTCTTACACTGTGAGTTGTAATGTCACTTCCTCTGCCTATGATATTAGTCAGGACCCTCATGTCACTAATCATACTCAAAAGAATCCTGTTCACAGGCACCAACAAGCCAGGAACCTCCACTTGAACTCACTAGTTAATTTCTTAGTCTACACATCTGTCCTACTGACCTGGCAAGGAATCAGTCCCAACCAGCTACAGAATGTTCAAGGCATATTGCCGGGAGAAAAAGAAAGGGGCAGATCCTAGAGGAATGCTTTGCAGGGGAAGATGTAAACAATAAAATATTTATAGTCTGGTCAAAAGAGAGGCTTGGGTTGCATGAGAAGCCTATCTTCTAAGTCCTGACAAGCTAATAAATAACAATGAGAAGATCAACAGGTAGGAGTACCGAAGGAATGATATATATATTGTAAGACATAAATACAGTTTTTAGAAATGAGATTAAGAAGGGAATGAAATATAGTAAAGAAAAGTTTAGTGTGTTGTCAAAGGTAGTGACAGGATAAGAGGAAGTTATATGTCTTAGTTGGGCAATTTATAGCAATTAAAAATATTTTCAGCATAGAATGTTATTTATGAAACAAAATAATCCAACAATAAGAAAACAGTTAAATAAATATCCAACTTAAGGGAACAAACACACATGCACCATTGCAAAATGTTTTATATATGTCATTACATAGACATGTGTGTGTATTATGTAAGAATATATATTTATACATATATATACCATTAAAATAATGCTTATCAAGAGATAATCTATAAAATGTATACAATTTAAGTAAAAAAATGCTAAAACACTATTCAAAAATCCATATTATAAATAACTCCAATCACATAGAAAAGTATATAAATGATCAGATGAAATTTGTAACAGTTTAGCCAGGTTTATTAAGAACTAGAACTACATCTGCCTCTTATTTTTCTATTTTTTATAATAAATATTATCTGCATCATAATAAAATAACATGTTTTAACCTTAAAAAGGAAGGACAGTTCTTGTAAATAAGAAAAGTCATAGTTCCATTTTAACGGAGGAATAAAATTAACTTCTGGTTGGGAACCTGTGTTTTGATTTCTTTTCCAAGGACCTAAGTTCTCTACAACAATGTGATCATAGCTTGTCTCGGACCCAGAATCAAACTTGCATGCCTGCAGAGTAGGCAACAGCACTTCATGATTGTTTTTATTTCAATAGCTTTAGGGATACAAATGGCTTCTGGTTACAAAGATGAATTGTATGGTGGTGAAGTTTAGGATTTTAGTGTACCTATTACCCAAGTAGTGTACATTGTACCCAATACATAGTTATTTCTCTCTCACAGTCACTCTCACCCTCCCTGCTTCTTAGTCTCCAATGTCCATTATATCACCCTGGATGACTTTAAATATCTATAGCTCTCATTCATAAGTAAGGACATGTGGTATATGATTTTTGATTCCTGAGATACTTCATTTAGAATAATGTCCTCCAGTTCTATCCAAGTTGCTGCAAAAGATATTATTTCATTCTTTTTTAATGGCTGAATAGTATTTCATGGCATGTGTCTGTGTGTGTATATGTAGGTATGTGTGTATATGTATATGTATATATACATGTATACATATGTGTGTGTATATATAGTATTTCATGGTATATACACACACATACATGCACGCACCATGTTTTCTTTATCCACTCATCAGTAGATGGGCACTTAGGATGATTCTATTCACATGCAGGTGTCTTTCTGATATAGCAACTTCTTTCCCTTTGGGTAGATACCAAGTAGTGGGATTGTCGGATAGAATGGTTGATCTGCCTTTAGTTCTTTGAGAAATCCCCATATTGTTTTCCATAGAGATTGTACTAATTTACATTCCCACCAGCAGTGTATAAGCACTTTTTTTTTTAACCACATCCATGCCAACATCTACTGGTTTTTAACTTTTCACTAATTGCCATTCTGGCTGGGGTAAGGTGGTATCTCATTGTGATTTTAATTTGTATTTCCCTGACGATTAGTGATGGCCAACAGCACTTTCAAGTGGAACTTTAAAAATACCAAGAAAGACCCCCTTCACAGATATTCCTCTTCATTGGAGCCTAAAATGCTATTTGGCTTTTTGTCACACAACCATATCCTGCTAACTCTACACACCTTTTGCTATCATAATATAACACTAAAAAGGAGCTTTCATTATTTAGAGGAAAATTGCATAATAAAAACATACTGAGAGAACAAGGTTTTTTTGTTTTTTTTGTTTTTTTGTTTTTTGTTTTTTAATCTATCAGAAAGATGCAGGGTGGAGGGTGAAGCTTAAATCTAAAGTACAAAACATTTTAGAAGAGGGTGTGGAATGGGGCACCACCACGTGAGGAGAGAGTGGTCAAGTCACCGGAAAAAGAGTCTAGGTGCCCAGATACCAAGACCCAGAAAAGAGAGGATGTTGCTGAAAGCTAGCAAGAAGTAGAATGAGGAAGTCACATGGGAAGACACCAAAGAAGACAGTCTTCTTCTTGGCCATTTTCCCCAGAGTCTACGCTTTTCTAACTTTAGTCTACTAAAACTAAAAGCCCTGGGGCTTTGACAGCTCAAAATCATGGTATGACACGCTATTAGTACTCTCAAGACTTGCAGAATATTGCAGCTGAAAAGGGCCTGAGAGAACAATTTTTATCAAAATGTTTCATTGCACATATGAGGATATTGGTGTTCAGAAAAATCTTTTAAAAATGCAAATAGGATCACATTATTCCAAAGCCTAATCTCCTTCAATGGTAGCATTTCTGCTTCTAGCTATAACAGAATAGCTTAGATCATACTAGTACTTATAACAACTATAAATGCAGGGGAAATGTTGTTTGAAGGTACTGAGGAATGATTAAGACAGTTAGAACTTGAAAGACCAAGATCCAGAAAAAGGGAAATCAGTTCACCTGAGGCAACTGCCTATTCACAAACAGGATAGGGCAGACAGTCTGAACGGAAAACAGTAGCTCAGAGCTTTCCATAGTTTCATGGAACTGAAAGACAAAAACTGGAGTTTAGGACCTATAAAGAAAAAAGGCCCGGTCCTTCATTTGAGACCTCTGAAGGGCTGTATCCTAGGACAAAGGGGAAATTGAAAATAACAAGCTGTCAGAATGAAGATAATAAAACCTTGAATCATCTCACTTCCTAACTGCATCAAGCTGGTCTATCTGTACGTAAATTCCTTCCTGAAGAAAAGACATTCTTCTCTGAGATAACAGATCATCATCCAGAACCTTTACATGTTATTCATACACAATTTCTGATACCCAATCCAAAATTACCAAGCATACATACACACAAAACCAAATGACTGAAAACCAGGAGAAAAGTCAGCAGAAAGGGACCTAGTGGATGGTTTAAATATTACAGTTACATAAGGATTTTAGAATAAACAACTGTTATTCATATTATTTTTTAAATAGATGACCAGATGGATAATTTTACCCGTGAGATAAAATCAATGAAAAACAATGAAGTGGAAATTTTTGAACAAAAAGTTATATAACTAAATTTAAAATAGATTTTAAAACTTAGTGGATGGGCTTCATAGCAGAATTGACACAGAAGAAGATTAATTAATAAGAAAATAGGTCAGAAAAAAAATCTGGATGAAAACATGGTGAGAAAAAAATAAAAATGGTAGAAAAGAACATAAAGACATGACATAAAGAAATAACACACAAGTAATTAGAATCCCAAAAGCTATGGAGAGATAAAAATTGAGATAAAATAAATATTTGAGTATATCCAGGCCAACTATTTACAAAACTTGATAAAAGACAGCAAGTATAGAATTGACAATCCTGACCAAACTCAAGCAGGATAAATTTGTCATAAAGTATTAACTACATCAGGTTTACATGAATTGAATAATCTAGTTTGAAATACAATTACTGATATGCTAATAACAAATTAGGCTTCAAAGCACTTCTACAGATAAATATGAAAAAAACCATATTGATAAAAGGGTCATTACACCAAAAATATACAAATATTCTTAATGTTTATAGACCTAACAACATAGTTTTAAATTATATAAAGAATAGTACATTCACAACCAAAGTTTGAGATTTTGACATACCTTCCCCAGTACTGATGAAACAAGTCAAAAGCAAATATCAGTAGGGATATTGCCAGTCAATATATATGTCATTATATATATACGTCATTATATATATGTCATTATAGATAAATGCCTTAATTTGCATTTATAATATACCACATTTAAAATAAGCAAAATGCATGTTACTCCCCAGGGCAAATTGAATGTTTAACAAAATTGGATTATATGATAAGCAATAAAACAAGTCCATTTTAAAGCACCAAAATCATACAATCCATACGCTCTGACCACTGTAGAATTAAGCTAGAACTCAAATACAGAAAAATAACTACATAATCGTCAAATAATTTGAATTTAAGCAACACACTTTTTAAATAACCCCTGGATAAAAGAAAAATTACAATGAATATTAGAATATATTTTTAATTAAATAATATGGAAAATACCGTGTCAAAACCTAAGGAATATAGCTGAAACTCATTAAAGAGAAACTTATGGCCTTACATGCATGTATTAGAAAAGAAGAAAGTTGAATATCAATATATACTTTTAATTCCAAAAGTCAAAAAAGAAAAGTCAAACCCAAAGGGAATAGAAGTGAGAAAAAGTTAAAAAAAAAAAAAAAAAAAAAAAGGCACAAATTTATAAAACACAAATAAGTATACAATAGAGAACATCAACAAAGCCAGCAATTTCCCCTTGGGAAAATCTAATACTATTAAAACTCTTTTAACAAGCCTTATTAAGGAAAAAAACTATAGCACAAATGACCAATATCAGGTATAAAAACAAAAGGGATATTGATAGAGATCCTACAGATGTCAAAAAGATAATAACAGCAACTTTATGTCAATGAAGTTGACAATTTGAATAAAGCAGGTAAGCAATTATTTTTTTGAGATGCAGTCTCCATCTAATGCCCAGGCTGGAGTGCAGTGGAACAATCCCAGCTCACTGCACCCTCTGCCTCCTGGGTTCAAGTGATTCTCCTGCCTCGGCCTCCCAAGTAACTGGGACTACAGGCATACACCACTATGCCCGGCTAGAATTTTATTTATTTATTTATTTTTTTTTTTTAGTAGAGATGGGATTTCACCATATTGGATAGGCTGGTCTCGAACTCCTGATCTTGTGATCCACCCACCTTGGCCTACCAAAGTGTTGGGATTACAGGCATGAGCCGCTGCACCCGGCCCAGATAAGCAAATTTTTTGAAAAACTGCAACTTGCAACATAGATGGAGCTAGAGGCCATTGTCTTAAGTGTAACAATTCAGACATGGAAAGACACATACTGCATGTTCTCACTTATAAGTGGGAGCTGAATAATGTGTGCACATGGAAGCAGAGTATAAAATGATGGACAAAGGAGACTTAGAGGGGTGAGGGGTGGGAGAGGGTGGATGATGGGAGGTTGCTTGGTGGGTACAATGTGCCTTGCTCCAGTGATGGAGGCACTGAAGGCCCTGACTACACCACAATGCAAAAATACATCAATGTAGCAAAACTGCACTTGTACCCTATGGACATATACAAAAAATAATAACAACATGTTAAGAAAAACTGTAACTTACAGTTAATGTGAGAAGAACGTAAAGTCTGAAGAATCCTAAATCTTTTAAATAAATAGAACCAGTAATTTTAAACATTTCCAGAATAGAAATTTAGGCCAAGATGGCTTCACTGGTGAATTCTTCCAAATATGTAAGGAAGAAATTACAGCAATCATACACAAACTCTTCCAAGAAAGAGAAATAAAAAGCAATTACTAATGCATTTTATGTGGCCATTATAGCCTTGCTATCACAAGGGTATTTTTAGAAAAAAGTTACAGTACAATCCCTCTCATTAATTTATTCTCAAAAGTCATATACATACAAATACACGCATTTATGTGTGTGTGTGCATATTTTTTCAGAAACATAATGTTGGTCTAGTATTTGATATGATATCACCTCATTAAAGAATAAAGGAAACACAATACAATTATTTTAATAGGTGCAGAAAAAATCTGACACAATTACACGATACTACTTGTGATTTAAAAAAACTATTTGCCAATTAAAAATAGTAGAAAACTGTTTTTTTAACATAGTGAAGGTTTCTAAAAAAGAAAAGAAAGACTAAAACATCATACTGAATGGTGGAATAAAACCTGAGATCTGGCATCAAATCAAGATGCCTCTCATCTCACCCTTCCTTCTTGCCTACTTTCTATTCATTCTTCCTTGCTCAGCACACAGTCATCTCTCCCCAGAATCCTTCCAGGACTCTGCAAGATCAGGTTCCACTTTCATTCTGTGTGTTTTGCTTCCTCAGCTCTATGCTGGCCGTTTTCTTACTTTGTTATTATTACTTCCTTTTTTTTTTTTTTTTTTAATTTCCTTCCCTCTAAGCTACGAGCTCTTTTAAGGTGAAATGATCAGATTGTTCACCTTCACGTCTTCCAACACTTGGCACATAATAGACTTTCAAAAACTCTTTCATGGATGTTGAGCTACTGTATGAAGTGAATTGTCCAAAATTTTCTAGATAATCAATGGCAATTTGGACTAGAACTTGGCTTTTTCCTTCCTACCTGATCCAGTTAACTATCTGCCTAAAAGCACAGTCTCTCATTTTTCTCTTTGTTGTTCCAGCTTACCACTTCCACAGATAGGTCAAAGGCTCAACCCATAAAAGTAAACCTAGAGGTCTTAATTTTTATTCTAACAAGGACAATGATATGTAGGTGACTTTATGGCATTATATTTTTCCATAATGTCTCTTGCCATGGCGAGATAAAGGTAGGTAAAAGTCATTTAACCACATAGTCCACTGAGAAGAAAATCAAATGAGGGCTATTTTATTGATGTATATTGTGGACATCTCTTCTCAATTCCACATTTAGTGACATTATGTTGGTAGCCTGAAAACAATCATGATGGGGATATTTACACCATGGCAAATGGGAGAGGCCAAGTCCACTCAGATTTGCTGACTGTTATTACAGCTCATTCCATTGCCTCTGCTATTGACCACGATAGCCACCATGAAAACAACTAATGTGATAACAAGGTGTTTATATACAAGTTCACATTTTGGAGGCAGGTCTCCTATCCCAACTCTGCCAAGTTCACATGCTCCTGATGTAGGTAGCGCCTGTCAAGAAGTCATTAGAATAATTCTTAAAATCAGCATTGAAATTCCAGGGCCTGCATTTCAGTCAACATATTCTAAAACAAGATTGCTGCTTAAATTACTTAGGAAATAGTAAATGATCACAGTGTGTGTTCAGGGAAACATCAGCTGAAAGAGAAATTTCTGTTTCTTCATAAAATTTAAAAAAAAAAAAAACACTTAACTAAGAAAATTAGCAAAGTCTCATATAGAAGGGACATGCATATTATGTACCACTTTATTTCTCAGTTTAGGGTTTAGATGATGTGGCAATTGATCTATCAACATCTCCACAATTGCAACCAATACCACAAAATAAAATCCTGAGTGTTCACCAATCCTATTTTAGTGCGGAACACCTCATGCAAGCAGCTGTTAATGATGCCAAATATAGTTTTCACAGCATGCAGAATGAACTAATGACCAAGCCTACAATTTAGATTTCAGAGAGGTTCTTTTTCTTTGGTGCAATTAATCCTAAATTCTGCAGAGATCGTAGTCTGCTGATTCACACAGAGGTCAGAGGGAAGGATGGTTTAGGATGCCAGAGGTTTGTCCAGCATGCTCTTCCCGTTGCCAAATGTAAAATAACAAAGACTTCTGTGTGCCTGTGTGTGTGTGTGTGTGTGTGTAAATAGATTGTGAAAGCAATTGCTGTCCCTTGAGGGTTTTACCACATTGCCTGTGTGTGATGATGAAAAATAACCTCCTTGGTATCCTGCAGGCTGTAGTGCTTCATGAACTGGCTCCAGTCACTGAGGCAGTGCAGTTGAGAACACAGCGGCCCATCCACATCACCCAGGCTGACAGAAATTATAAGCTAGACAAATTTGATTGGTGATCTGTTACAGTGTGGTGAATTTCAGGAAATACCGAGATTTTCACTTAAATTAGGTATGTCTCCAAATATTTAAAATTGATGCATTTCACGTATGATAAAAAAGCAATATTCAGTAATGAGTAGTTAACAAGCATTACCGTATACTTCAGTAGGAAGATATTGCATATTGTAATTTTGTACCAGAAAATTTCACAGTTTGATTTCTCAGTAACTACCTAAAAATTAACCTGTAAATTTAGTAGGACCAGCATGTCATCTGCTTTTATTATGTATAAAAGCATACATAGTATGATACAAGTTTTAAAATATTGTGAAAAGAATGTTTTCAGGTATAGGTCTGTCTGTCTGTCTGTCTGTCTATCTATCTATCTATCTATCTATCTATCTATCTATCTATCTATCTTTAAAGACAGTTTATTTTTAAATAGCCAGCACTTGAGTCCTTACAACTTACCAAATGCTGTTAACATCCTACTTTTACCTGCATTACCTTAGATATCCTCACAACAACCCTTTGAGACAGGGAATATAATGTTTACTATTTTGCAAGGGAAACAGACAAAGCAACATTCCCAAGGTCATAGAGATAGTGAGTAGCAGAGCCTGGATTTGAACCCAGGCAGACTGTCACCAGAGTCTGGGATCATAGCCATGATAACATAAGGCTTCCTAGGAGCCAGATGGGTCCTGGGCAAGTCTGAAGAACCATTTGGAGTTGTTCAGAACAAACCAGGTTACATCAGAGTCACATCACAATTTTTGGCAATGAAACCATGCCAGACAACTCCATGTGTTTCAGATTTTGGGACTACTGAATGAAAGACACCATACATGCATTAATGATTATTTATATCTATTAAGTATCTGAATTAAAAGATTTGAGCCTAAAAGAGTTTTTACTATTTAGAATATAAGCATACATCATATTTTTTTAATTTAAAGCATGAAAGTAGTTACAATCGGTGACAGTAATTCAAAATATTTAGTACTTTGAAATAGTACAACAGTGCAAGTATCACAATTCTAATCTATGCTAACCAAAATAAAACAAAATTACAGCCCAAGTGGAATTCCTTTTTTTTGTGTTTACTTTCCATGCCACCTCAACAATGTTTCTCAAATATTTGATTATTGAAATATTCTTATTAGGTTAGCTCTAGCAAAGCCCTATTTTACTCAAGGGAATAATAACTAGGCCTATGTGTGTAACACACCAAATAGTTCTTCCCATTCTACCATTCTAACAGAGGCCATGAGACAAAAAAATGTGTGGGTTGAGGCATTTAGTTTTTTATAAGTATCTTATATAAAATACATATACACACAAACATTCTCAATTTCAAATCACATTAAATGTTTTTTTTTCTCTTCTACCCCATGACCCTTAGTACTGATTATAAGATATGACCTGAACCCATCTAGTATTAATAAATTTATTGGCACACAGACTTACTTTCTTCTACTAAATTATAAGTTCTTTGAGAGTAAGAATCATCTTATTCATTTTCCTAATTCTTGAAGTCAGTAGCAGAATGCATTATGTCATGAAAATGTTCAATGTGCTCTTCACAACATTGTGAATTGATGGGCTGAATCAGGTTAGCTCAATCATCCCTGTGTTATCTGAAATATTTTCATATTACTAATTAAGTTTCAGTAATATGTCAAATTTTAAAAGCTGCCTCTTTAAAATCTATTTGAAACAATATTTCCTATAAATACATAAATGGTCACTATTATAAAATACCTAAACCTCTGCACATTTTCCAAACATAGACACTCATACTGAAGGTAGTTGTCTTTTGGATTTAATATTTCAATGCTAAATTGAAGAAAAAATGAAAAAAAAAAATGACAATCCCTTCTTGCTTTCTTTATTGTATTTGGTTGAAAAGTGTAAGTGGAATGAAACATTCAAAGAAACTATAACCAAAATGTTTTGCCCTTCTTCAAACAATATAACAAATATTTAGATGAAAATGAAAAAAAAATGGACTAAAATGTCCTAGGCCTATTATATAATTTTCCATGGGAACATACTTTTAGATAATGTAGCCAAACTGTTCTAGTATAATCTATCTCCTGGACTATTTTTTCTTTGGGGGATATCAAAATGTTAGAAGAAAATGTATCATCAATTAATGTCTTCCTGTTTCCTTGGACATCTCCATTTCCCATGAAATGTGCTGGAAGTAAGTAAAACTAAAGTGCCAGTTCCAGAATATGCTTGGTAGTAAGGACCAACCATTTGAGAAATGCTTATTTAAAACATCTTTACTCTTTAACATGTTTCTTAAAAAATAATTTCTTACAAGAGAGAAGGGCACTCGATCAAAACCCACCACACTAGAAATATTGTGCATAATATATGTAGTATAAAAATTTGTAAATTAACTTGGCAAACTATGTCATCTCCAATGAGCTGCTAAACATTATAACCTACTCTATCCATCATGTCATTGGTACTAATGGCCTCTTTGGATTAGGAACCTAGGAAACAGATTGTAAAGGATATAAAACGAGCATATATTTATAGAGATGAATTCTGTGTACTTTTTATAACTACCTTGCAATATTGCAGGTGTAAGATTGTGAAATATCCAATTTAAACTAAATTGGTTCACAGCTATTAATATTTAGAACACTACTTATCCAAGTTCAGCTAAGATATAACTCAGTTTCTTTCTGTTCTTTCAGAGAAACAAAATGGTCAGTCAGAAAAAGGTAAGCTGACAGAGCTAGTGGGGTAGGGATGTTTTTTAAAACTATAACTTATACAAGATTCCCCAAGGAATTAAAGTAGAGATGCATGTACCAGAGCTGACATGAGGATGAAAACAATATTTTATATAGTTCTGTCAGCAAACCATGTGCCTGCCATCATAATTTACGGTCTTAGCTATTTTGCCCTTAGCAAAAATAACTATATGCAAGGTAAGCAATGATTTGGGTATTGAGCAGTATTTTGAGTGGACATGTTTTTAATTAAAATTAACTAAAAACAGAGTTTTTGAATCACCAGTCCCCAGATGAATGGCAGATACTGCAATTCTAAAAAATCATATGAAATATCCAATACTGTCAGTTTCTAAGTGACTTTAAGCTACTTCGTAAAAAAAATGGTCTGAACAAAATTGACTTTGAAAATTCAATAAATTATGAAAAATGTCCCGAATAAATGATTTTGATATTATTAGTATATACATAACTGATAATTGTGGGAATTTAAAATAATTTATACTATATGATGACTCTGGGGAAGAGCAAATAATACCAAGAAGAATATCATCCACTGAGCAATAAAATATGTTTCATGATCTAAAATTCTGACCCTATTAATTCTTCAAGGTTTCAGTCAAACAATTAAACTACCATAGAAAATAAAGCTCTGAGACACTGGTCCTTCACCAAAAAGATAACATACACCAAGAAAATCCTGAAAAAGAAAAGATTATTTGATAATTTGAATATCCAGACTGAAATAAACTGGTCTATTTTCAAATAAGTAATCTTATTAACTGGTACTACTTTCCTAAAAGTGAACTTAACGTTATGTATGGGTGCCTTAAAATACTTGTCTCAAACACTCAAGAATTTACTACTTCTCATGTGCTGTACCATTATCAGATCTACAATGGATTAGAAGTCAAATTGCAGGGTGCGGTGGCTCAGGCCTGTAATCCCAGCACTTTGGGAGGCTGAGGCGGGCAGATCACGAGGTCAGGAGATTGAGACCATCCTGGCTAACACGGTGAAACCCCGTTTCTACTAACAAAAATACAAAAAAAAAAAAAAAAAATAGCCGGGCGAGGTGGCAGGCACCTGTAGTCCCAACTACTCGGGAGGCTGAGGCAGGAGAATGGCGTGAAGCCGGGAGGCGGAGGTTGCAGTGAGCCGAGATCGCACCACTGCACTCCAGCCTGGACGACAGAGCCAGACTCCGTCCAAAAAAAAAAAAAAAAAAAAAGGTCAAATCGCAGTACAGCCTAGACAGCTCTTTTCTGGCACCAGGCAGGTTGCTACAAGTAGTGACTTCCAAAAATTAAATCCCATATTTTCTCAAATGTTGAAATTCAGGCGGCAGACATCTTTAAAAAAAAAAAAAAAAAAAACTGGTCAGGAAATTTCTTCATTTGGAAATTTAAAGTTCTTTAGTGTGAATTCAAAAAGCTGCACAGGATTTTAACGAAGAAAATTTGTGAACAACAAAAAAAAAAAGGTGACATAACAATGCTAACAATGTTTACTGATGCTTTGCATTTTGAGGCAAAATGAATTATATCTGAGTCACAGTGGCTAAAAAGTCATAGAATTCTCCATCCACATGAACGAATCTAGAAACATCTGAATGGGAAAGAAAACCTCCTTTTCTAAGAAGGATGACCCCTTTAAAGACTTCTCTTTGGGGAATAGAGCTCCAGGGGGTTAGAGGTCACACTCGCTTTTGGATAAATAGCTAAGTTCCTAGAGACAGGATGAGAGATGTTTTATCCAGACTTCCAATTAGTGGGTTGCTATGATGTACTGCTTGATTTGGGTTTGTTTGCCTCTTCACTAAATGAAAGTACCCTGTATGTTCTTTTCCATTTCAGTTTTGCCTTGGGACTCAAGGAAGATGGAAAATCAAGTTAAGTGGCTGAAGTTGTTCCTCAGAATTAATAACTGATATTAAACATCGAAGCTAATTTTGGTCTCCACCATTTTTTTCCTGCACAAACTGGGTTTCTGACCACCCCTCAGTTTCCGTCAGTATGCAAACTGCACTCATTCTGGAAGGCACCATGGCGTAATGGAAGCGGACGGATTAAGTTTTGGGAGGAGAAGTGCCTAAGAGTGACTTGAACATACTCCTGTCTGTCTGTGTAGCATATTTTATTATAATTGTCCATTTGCATTGTTGTCTTCTCCAGTAATCTATGAGGCCCTTGGGAACACAGACTGTAACTT
This sequence comes from Theropithecus gelada, assembly GCF_003255815.1. Taxonomy (NCBI): domain Eukaryota; kingdom Metazoa; phylum Chordata; class Mammalia; order Primates; family Cercopithecidae; genus Theropithecus; species Theropithecus gelada. Next base: position 30,690,536 of record NC_037676.1, on the reverse strand, counting down.
CTGTATAACCCTGGATAGCTCAGTATCTGACAATCACTAGATATGTAAAAATGTAAGAAGAAAAGAAAAGAAATAAGCAAGGTGTATTTTGACAAACTCCTCAACTTCTCTAAGCAATCTCCTCATTTGAAAGACATGGATCAAAATATTCATTTGGGGTTTATTTCTAAGAATTATGGGAAAATATTTGTAAAGAAATATGGCATATGGTATGTGGTCAATAAATGCTTTTTCCTTCCCTTTTCCCTACTTTGAAAAAAAATCTCAATAAAGAGAGCAGAGCGCACCTGTTCACTTATAAATAGGACATAGAAGATGAATGTGCTGATCTTTCGAAGGAACGGGTATTGTTTTACATCACAGTGATCTCAGCACATGCTTTGGAGTCTGGCAAACCTAGATTGAAATAATGGACCTATTCCATTCTAGCTATAGCAAACTGAGAAATTAACTTAACCTCTTTAAACCTCAGTGCCCAATTAGCAAAAGAGGAATGATACCCACTTTCTAAAGGGTTTGTATTAAATTAAATGATGAAATGCCTGAATAGAGTTTATTACAGAGATTAATTTTAAGTGCCCAATAGATGGTGGCTAAATCTAGCTGAATTACCTATCATCAAAACAGCACAAAGGCACAAAGGTGAGTTTCGTATATGGAGGCATAATCCAGAAATATTTTCAAAAGGAAAAATAAATAGCATTATGTGTGAGGCTTAAAACCATAATTAAAATAATGGAAACTGGGTTTGAACAGTAGCATCCCTCCAGCAGATCTCACAAAGATGCAAGCTTTTTGGTTTCACAGATCTCTGTTTCCCCTCTGGAGGGAGAATTAAGGGAAGGAGCAGGAGACAGAACTACATAATGCCCACTAAAATATTTGGAATCTTTTTCTTTTTCCCTTTCTTTCTCCTACAAAGAACATCTCCTGAATAATAGACAAACCTCACTCTAGTCTTCTACCCGTACACCAAACCAAAAAAAAAAAAAAAAAAAAAAATGCATTTCTAAAGCTCTGCAGACTTTTCTGAGTCATCCTGCTGCATTCTACACCCAAACTCTCAGAGGCAGGTCATTCCACTTTGCCTGGGGATGCTCTCTCACCCTGCCTAGTCCTCCCCTGGATTTTATCCTCAGAGCAGCTGCCTCCAGGGTCCCCACACCGCCAGCCACCTGCACTTACATCTGCTCCTGTGCCTAAGCTCTGCTAGCTGTCATCTTTTCTGGCTACCCACCAAGTCACCCACAACTCCAAGATAGTAAATAGATCTGTACCAAAAAGTAAGATGGTGCAGCTAAAATTAAGAAGCTGACCAAAAAAACAGTTATCAATCATAAACACATCAGCACATTTTATTCAGTGTTTTATAGTTAGCAAAGTGCTTTTCTATACATGATTGCATTTGGCCCTATGCTAATATTATATAATAATTTGGCCCTCCCAATATGCTAATATTAATAAAAATAAGGTATAATTAATTGAATGCCTCCTCTAGGTTTTAAGCCACATCATTTTAACACTCACAACAAGTCAATCAGCTAGGTATGATTTTTACCATTTTCAGATAAGGAAATTAGGGGTCAGAATGATTAAGTGACATGCCCAAGTTTCAGCAACTAATAACCAATGAATCCGGGACCGCAATCCAAGTCTCTGATTCTTAGTTCAATGCTCTTTCTCTTTAACTAGAAAAATTGGATGTCACAGATCAATTACTGAACTCTAAAAGAAATATTCACAAATCAAGAGATTCCACAGATTCTTCACTTGCAGTCCCATCGGCTGTCTAAATATAATATCAATTTAGTTACTCTTTGAACATGATTCTTTCTCATGATCCTAAGACACACAAAAAAGTTTCTTTTTTTAACTTTTAAGTTCAGAGGTACATGTGCATGTTTGTTGTTTAGGTAAACTCATGTCACGAGGGATTATTGTACAGATTATTTTGTCACCCAGGTATTAAGCCTAGAACCCATTAGTTATTTTCTTGATTCTCTCCCTCCTCCCACTTTCTACCATCTGGTAAGACCCAGCGTCTCTTGTTCCCCTCTATGTGTCCCTGTGGTCTCATCATTTAGCTCCTGCTTATAAGTGAGAACATGAGGTAGTTTTCTGTTCCTGCAATAGTTTGGTAAAGTCAATGGCCTCCAGCACCATCCATGTTCCTGCCAAGGACATGATCTTGCTCTTTTTTGCAGCTGCACAGTATTCAATAGTGTATACGTGCCACATTTTCTTTATCCAGTCTACTGTTGGTGAGCATTGAGATTGATTCCACATCTTTGCTATTGTGAATAGTGCTGCATTAAACATACACATGCATTTGTCTTTACAATAGAATGATTCATATTCTTTTGGGTATGTGCACAAGTTTAGGATTGCTGGGTCAAGTGGTACTTCTGTTTGTAGGTCTTTGAAAAATCACTCCCACACAACAAGTTTCTTCACAATTTTTCTAAGCTTAACTACTCATGAAAACCAAACCCAGGAGGGAGGACCACAGCTGGGACTCACTTGCTGCACTTTTGTTTTCACGGCTGACAACTTGTATGGATCTTCAAATTCCTCCTGGTGCAACGAAGTAGAGTAAGACAAATAGAAATGTCAGAAATCAATGAAAAAAGTACTTCACACTCCTTGAAAGAGGCACTAATTATGAGGCTGGTCCTGTTATAAAACCTGCCTTCCTTGTATTGACTTCTCAGCAGCATTCAAATCAAACACTTCTTTCTTCTCAAGAGATCCTCTTCTCTTTGACAACTCCACACTCTTGCGCTTCCCTTCACGTTGCTGACTTTCCTTCACAGTTTCACCTTTTGGTTCCATATCTTATCTCAAAAATTTGAATTTCTCAAGGTTTGATCCTATCCCCTATTCTTAATCTGTATTCCTATTTACATATCACATATATGTTCAAAACTCTGAAATATCTGTCTCTGACACAGACTTCTCCTTTGAGCTCTAGCCTTTTGTATACAATGGATGCTTGAAATCTTCTACTGAGATGTCTCTTGGGCATCTCAAATGTGACATTTCCACAGTTGCTCCCAGTATCATCTCTCTGCTGGACTGTTCTGGTAGCCTTCTAACTGGTCTTTTTCGCGCATCTTCCACTCATATAAAATAAGATGACCTCTTAAAACAGATGTCAGATAAACTCACAGCCCTGCTTAAAACTCTTTAATAGTTTATTGTTGCACTGAGAACAGACTCTGGACACATTTTAGAAAACTCAAGGTCTAGCATATTCTAGATCCTGCCACTGTCTCATTCTACGCTCTGGTCATACTGACTAGAAGTTAGAGACATGTAGCTTCTTCCCGCTTCATGGTTTCTGTTCTGATTGGTCTCGTAGCCTGGAACATTCTTTCCGATGTGTCATTGTCATCCTTTGGCTCACAGCTTAAATATTATCTCCCCAGAGTGAAGATCTTCTCAGAACCCTATGGAAATAAGCCAGCCTACTTAATTTTTATCAGGGCACTCTGTTTCTTTCTTACAGTTATCACAGTCTGCAATTAATCAGATCATTGATTTTTGGTTTGCATTTTAATGGCCTATTTTCTTCCACCAGAATGTAATCGCATAAATGCCACATCTGCCATGTTCACCCTCTTGACCTCACATCATGAACAGTGGCTAGAGTGGATTAGGATCATTAAGGGATGAAGGAAAGAAGCAGCAAAGGACATTGCTGGGAATAAGTGCTCACAGAGCTCCAGGAAGAGCAACATGCTGACAGGGATTCTCCCACATGTACAATGCACCCCTTGATAGGAAACATTCTTTTGAAAAGTTTCACCAAGGTTTCTAAAAGTGGCTGCCACCCACAATCCTTTGTTAGCCACAGGTCTGTTTTCAGTGTTTATAGAAACAGCCACACCCTCCCACAGTCATATGTAAAGAGGAGACATATGACACACACAGACACATTCAGCCAAGAATATTCCTGAGAAAGAACCAGTTACCATTCAGAGACATACTGTTGAGTTAAAGTGAACAATTTTTAATTACATGTTTACATAAATGTTGATCAAACTAGACTGAAAGTCGTCTTATTTTCAAGACTGTTTCATATGGAGACAGCTTCCTTGGGCAAGTCTTCCATGCATCAGCATGGAAGAACTCTGAAGATTAAGTCAGGGGTCTGGTCCAAGGCCTCTGCTGCTGACTAGCCAGCAGTCACTGAATGTCCCTGATCCTCAGTGTCTTCCGCTGTAAAATGTCTTCTCTGTAAAGGGATGCTATAAACTTCAAATTTATTTAAAAAGATATAGTTGAAAACCCTTGGAAACTATAAAATGACTTACAATGGTAAGGCAGTATTATTGTTTTATTTCTCCAAAATACTTACTAATGAAAATGAAGCCTATTTTCTTGATAATTCTTATTTGGGATATTAAAAGCCAATAAAGCCAATATTTGCTATGATGAAGCGCCACAAAAGTGTAATTTTTTACCAAATAGTACACCAAATATCCACTAACTTATGTGAGATGACCTACAGTTGAAGTTTGGGTTACAATCCAACTGTGTCTATTGTTTCTACTTGGTTGGAAAACTGTCTGAGATGTAAACCAACCTTATCTTTTTATATAATCAAAAAATTACATATTTGAAAAGATACTAGCACATCATGGTTACTCAACTCATAATCAATGAACTTGAGGGAAGAACTCAATAGGTTTCTCCATTTCTCATCTATTCTGGAAAATTAATCTGGCTTTTTTCCCTCATATTTCTGTTATGTTTATAAATTAAATAACCAGCAAATAAATACACAAATTATGTAATATAAATACATAATACAAAAAGTAATACACAGATATTATACAATATTTTGATGATATAATATTTTGGCAATATTTACGTAACATTTTGGCAAGTTAATTTGTTGTGCAAAGTTCTGCTTTGTAACTGTGAAATACAAATGTAGAATGAATCATTTAAAATCTGGCAAGGATTTGCCAAAACCTTTCACATAAGGAAATTTTTGGAGGTGATGGATGCAATATTGGCATTTTTTAAATGTGAGTGTTTATTGTTGGTGTCAGCTCCTGGTGACAAGGCTACCACACATACCCGAAAGCCCCTTCTACCCGCAAACCACTGCCATCAGTGAGTGTTACCTCCCCGTAGAAGTGGAGCCCTAACAAGATTCCTCAAAGAATTGATGTAGTTTCAAGTCCTGGGTATCAAATATGTTTGGAAACAGATACTGCAGATAAAGAAAAACCAGCACTTTTGACTAATGTCATACTGACTTACAAATTGATGCTTTTAACCTGTGCTTAAGAATTTGTATGGGCCTAAGAATTCAAACAGATTCACATTTCAATCTTTTTTCTCTCTGCCTACAGGGAGAGGTGTTAATAAGCAAAGAAGGATCACTAAGTCTAAATAAGTTATAAACTTCAAAAAATAAAGTTAATTCATTAACGGCTTAATTAGCTCCTTGCTGCCTTTTTGAAGACCCAGGGCTCAAAATACACATATACATGGCTGAAATGGATATGGGTGGGACAAAAGAAGGAAAATGGGATGTGAGTTCCAGACCTAAATTGTAGTAACTCCCTAAAGATTCTTTAATTTAAATTAACAGACATTTGCTGAGAACTTCCTATGTACAAAAGCTCTGTGCTATAAAGAAGGTGGCACACAGTGATGAATAGTAGACATTTTCTGGACACTTTTCATCACAAGACGAAGAATATACACATAATTAACAGAGTTGCACACAATCAGAAGTTCATCAATTAAAAAAAATATATTCAGTATTGATTGTTTCACTGCAGCTAAAGGGGGATTGAGTTTAATAATTTTCATATCGCCCTAACAAGACGTAAGTTTATTATAGAGTCTTCTATTCCATTTAGAATTTTAACTCCTGAAAACACAAGCATCCAATTCTTTTGGGAAAAACAAACAAAAGCCATTCGGTATTAACAAGAGCTACAGTTTACAAAGCACATACTGTTGTTGTTGTTTTTTGAATGTGTCAGGGTGTTGTTGTTGTTGTTTTACATATGAGAAGATGGAGGTTTTGAGAGGCCAGGTAAGCCTGCTGAAGTATCACAGGGAGTATCAGAGCCAAGATGCAAACCTGGTTTGGTATAACTCTCGAGAACTACGTAACTTTGCTTAGCATTTGTAAAACGTCTGCAAAAACAGGCTTTCTGGCTGAAGAAATCTGAGACTGGTTCGGGTAAAAAAAAAAAAAAAAAGACCATCTGCTTTGCCTGAAGGCTTATTTGGACTTGTCAATTTAGCATTATCAATTCCCAGTCTTTTCCTTGAGGAAATGGCTGAGAAAAAATAGAAGGCTGGATCCTCCTGTGGCATCTCCCGTCAGGAGTTCATCATATTCTCTCATTGTCATTTACGTTGGAGGATGTTGCTGTTTATGAGACTCGCGAGAGTATATCGAGAGCTTTCTCTCCATTGTGCCCTAAAGCTGTGTATACCTGGTTTTCCTTATAATCAGTGGGCCCCAAAACACCAAAAATACTTTGCATATAAAAGCTCTGAGGTTTCTTGTTTCCCCATTGGGATCAGTGAGCTCTTTGCTCTGTATTTTATCCTCTGACTTTTCTAATTTTTCTCCTAAAGAGCCACATTTTTTTGCCTGTACATTTTATGTTGTAGTTTTATCCTAACTTATCTCTTTTTCATAGACTGAGATTGTGGCTTCATTTTATTTCCTCTAGACTTTGAGCCATGTTTGTGTCCATTTCACTTGACAAACTTCACAGAGATTTATTTTATTTTATTTTTGCAGCAGAAACTGAAGAGTGATTTTTTTAAAAACATGGTACTCCACAGAGAATAGAATATTCTAACAAAGCAATGAAGTTAAATCTCACTGCATGTCACACACTAGAAAAAGATGGTGAATGATTGTTTTGTTTTTATACACAGGGGAGTTTTTCCTCACATTAAAAGGGAAGATAATTCTTTCTTAAAAGTACCGCTCAGAATGAAAATTGAGATGCAAAGTGAGAGTGTACATGAAAAAGAATACACTGCGATATTTTAAAACTAGGCAGTGATTCTGTTCCATCTTAGGTGAGGTGATGGCAGGCTGCAAAAATGGGAACTCTAGCAAGAGATGTAGCTATGGTAGCAGCCTCCAACTTGGCTCCCAAGGATCTCCATCTCCAGCTTCCACACACTATGTTGTCCCTTCTACATCGTACCCACGTTGATACAATAAAACTGAAGGATTTTCATTTCTGAGATGAGGCCATGCACTTAGGTCTTTCTCTGATCATTTGTGTCACATGCTCTGAGGGAAGCGATGTCATAAGCAGCCACATGGAGAATCCCACATGATAAGGAGCTAAAGCTTCCTGCCAACAGCCACACGGTGAGCTTGGAAGTGGATAATCCTGCCTCATTCATGTCTTTAAAATGGCAGCTTTGGCCAACAGCTAGACAACAGCCACATGGGAGACCCTGAGTTGGGGTCACTGCATGAAGCTGTTGTTGGATTCCTGACCCACAGAATCTGAGTTAATAAATGCTTGTTATTTTAAGCTGGTAAGCTTGGGAGTAATTTGTTACAAGGCTAATGGCTAATACAGTATAGCTAATATTGTTCATGCTATTCATCATTTAAACTATTTAACATATCATTTAAACCGTTTAATATATTTAGACTAGACAAATTATATTTTCTCTGCAAATTTTCCAAGATTTATGCTACTAATAACCATCCATTTTTTTAACCACTTGCGAAAGAGCAAAGATATTATGCTTAGTTGATCAATGAACAGAAATTCTGAGTGTCTATTAGGCGGCTGTTGTTTTTCGAATTTGTACATGTTATTGCCTTAATGTCAAGCATTTTAACTTAATATAATGCTTGCCAATAACCTGTGAATAACAAAAAGTGGTGCTCATTTATACAAAATAAATGAAGTTCTCATTCAACAAATAAAAACAGTTTTCTCCAATTGAGTTTATAATGCAACCTACTGAGACAGCCGTTTTGTCCACAAAGAGAAACAGGGAACAATTTCTCTAAAAATCAGAAACATAAACTTAAGAACAGAACTGTACCACCTATTAATAAAGTATCTACCCTCCAAACCTTAATATGTTGTATAAATATGTCTTAACTAACAATGTGACGATTATGTATAATAGTTTGATTTCCTTAGGAGAGGGAGTTTTGTCTCCAGAAACTCAAGCATTTGACACTGAAAACAAGATTTTCATGTTGTCGTCTTTTGTGTCACCAATGCATTCCACTTCCCCCTTATTGCTGCCTGAGAAATTCTTTGGTTTTAATATTAAGAAGCTAGTCAAACAGGCTTGTTTGTGGAAAAGGAGCTCACTGGAAGGCTTCAGAGGAAATTTTACGGAATTATAAAGCAAGAACAAAGTCAAGGTTGTGGAAACTGGATTGTCTCTCTCTGGGACTCTATACTTTCTCAATACTACTGTCCTATAGGTTTTCTCCATAGATCAGTTTCTTCTGCTTGTATGATGTCCACAATGGCTGCCTATCCAAGTCTACATGATCTTATTTTAAAAAAACTTTATTTTGGGTTAAGGGATACATGTGCAGGTTTGTTACACAGGTAAATTCGATGTTATGGGGGTTTGGCGTACAGATTATTTAATCACGCAGTTGATAAGCATAGTACTTGGTAGGTAGTTTTTTGATCCTCACCTTCCTCCCACTCTCCAGTAGGCCTCAGTGTCCACTGTTCCCTTATGTCCAGGTATACTCAGTGTTTACCTCCAACTTATAAGTGAGAAAATTCAAACCAAAACAGAAATTTGGTTTTCTGTTTCTGTGTTAGTTTGCTTAGAATAATGGCCTCCAGCTCCTTCCATGTTCTTGCACTGGGCGTGATCTTGTTCTTTTTTATGGCTGCATAGTATTTGATGATGTATATGTACCACATTTTCTTTATCCAGTCTACTGTTGGTGAGCATTTAGGTTGATTCCATGTCTTTGTTATTGTGAATACTGCTGCAATGAACATATGCATGCATGTGTCTTTATGGTAGAATGATTTATACTCCTTTGGGTATATACCCAACAATAGGATTGCCAGGTCAAATGCTCTTTGAGAAATTGACTAACTGCTTTCCACAGTAGCTGAACTAATTTACATTCCAAGCAGCAGTGAATTTGCATGCTCTTTTATCTGTAGCCTCACCAGCATCTGCTACTTTTTGACTTTTTAATAACAGTCATCTGACTGGCATGAGATGGTACAAGTCTAGATGATCTTGACAGCTTTCGTGATAGCTACTATTTAACTCTCAATCTCTTAGTTCAAAATCTTAGATTCTTCTTGGTGGGACAAAGCAGCATATGGATTGACTCCCAGGGTCAGTTCTTCAGAGCTTGAACTAGTTATGGCCAAGGTTCCACAGTTGGAGGGCACTGATGTGGCCTTTAGCAACATCAACTTATTGAGCACTGAACAAAACCAAGGAAATTGCACCACAATTTGGAGCTACATGTGATTTTTTTAAACTGTTTTCTAAAATTTGACAAAATGACTAGTCCACTATTTGGAAACTGAGTTTTTAGAAGTGCAGATACGTTTTTGAAAGTGATATTATTTGTATATTACAGAGAAATTCTTTTTATTTATTTATTTTTTTTGAGACGGAGTTTCAGTCTTGTCACCCAGGTTGGAGTGCAGTGGTGCAATCTCGACTCACCACAACCTCTGCCTCTGGGGTTCAAGTGATCCTCTTCCCTCAGCCTCCTGAGTAGCTGGGATTACAGGCACACACCACCACACCTGGCTAATTTTTGTATTTTTAGTAGAAACGGGGTTTTGCCATGTTGGCCAGGCTGGTCTCGAACTCCTGACCTCAAGAAATCTGCCCACCTCGGCCTCCTGAAGCACTGGGATTACAGGCATGATCCACCGTGCCTGGACAAGAGAAATTCTTAAGTGAATATCTGGAGCCAGTATAAATTTAGATATGAAAACCAGATTGACATATTATCTTGTTATTATGTCTATGTAAAAATTACTCAATAACTTAGAGGTGTTATGCTAGTAGATTCTGTGGGTTTGGAATTCAGACAGAGCACAATGGAGATGGTTAGAGTCTTCACCATGATATTTAGGGCCTCTCATGGAGGAATCAAGTTGAAGGCTCTAGGCCAGAATCATCTGAAGCCTCCTTCACTCACACATTTGACAACTGATGCTAAATATCAACTGGGTCCCCAGTTCCTCTCTCTGTGGGCCTTTCCACGTGATTTCTCTACATGGGGTAGTGGCTGTGTTCCAAGGTCTAACATCATGAAAGGGAGAACAAGGTGGAAGTTCTCCTCCCTTTTATGACCTGGACCGTAGCATTACTCCTGTTGCATTCTATTGGACTAAAGTGAGTCACTAAAGCTGGTCCATACCTCCCAGTGGAGGAGTGTCAACATCAACTATAACATGGTCATGTGGGTTGGGATTTATCAGTGTAACTGTCTTTGGAAAGTATAATCTGCCACAACATAAATTAGCCATATACTTTTTTATTATAAAAATATGTCTGTTAAAACCCACCAAGAAGCATGTATTTCTGGATATTGCACACAAATAATTATGCCACTTGTAGACTAAAGTACTTAAGAAATATATTTCTATTAGTACTTTTTTTCTTCAAATGACTTTTGTACCCATCCTTTTCGTAGTAATGTCTCATCCTTTGTTTTCTATAGCAACAACAGCCTGGTAAGTATTTAAATTTTGAAACTTTGGCAAGCAAAGCTTTCACCTAAATATTTTTATGTATTGAGTGGTTGCCCAGTAGCACATATAGGAATAATTATTGATTACTAATTACTTTGTAATCAGAGTTGATGTGTACAACATGACCCAATAATCAAAAAAGAGAATCTCAGGTGATGAACAAATCCAATCTTATCAAATCCTGGAAAGACCCTCCTAAGTTTTGTCCATTTTTAAGTCCAATTTTCTACTGAGGTCTTCCCTAACTAGATAATAGACCTCACCCCTTCTCTCTACATTTTTTTCTCTCTTAGTTCAATGACACAGAGCTTATTTTGCTCTTATTTGTTTTTCTAATAATTTTTTGATTTACTTACTAAATTCTTACTATCCTAGGGGTGGTGGAGTAGGGTAGTTAAGTCTCACCATCTCACCCATTTTTTTTTCTTTTTAAACCACACACTCTAGTAGTTCTGAATACAACATAAATATCTGTAAATATTTATTGACATCTTCCCTAATTATAGTTGCATCATTTGAAAAGCCTTTACACGAAGTTGAATGGAATAAGTTCCATTTCATGGAGTGGGAAACAACAGATAATGACCTTTCTACAAAATTGTCAGTGATAGATATATGTATTAAAAGTTCATTTGAGAAAGAAACAAACTCTGATAAAGGAATAATGACAGTAACCAGGAACTGATATTGAGAAGAAAGTAATATCTTCCTGGAGCTTCAGTGAGTCATATAAGATATTTAAACTAAAGTAGCTGCTGAATATTTTGCAAAAATTACAATTCCCTCAGGATCGTGGATTGTTTACCAGACAGGCTTCACCAGCCAGTTCATTTGTCTTATGTTCATTCATTGTGCAGTTATGTAGACAATTCATGATCCAAAGGGGCACAGAGATCACTTAGTACAACTTTTTGAGGTACCTGTTCAAATGGATCTTTGGCCTTTGATGTGATACTCTTCAGTTTAGCAAAAGGCAGAGTCTGGTTAGCCTTCAATACCTTTTTATCTGCTTCAAACACAGGAATGAAGACTAAATGCTTCTGTCATGCAGCTCTTCATTATTCCTTCATCACTTTTTTTCTTTTTCAGATTCTAGGCCATACTTTCCAACACAGTTTGGTGTACTATTGAAACAATGCAGTTGTAAAATTGTCTTAAGAAGTAGTTTTCCTCAGCAGTGACCCCAAAACAGGCTTACATGTTACATGTAGAAGAGTAAGAACCTGTCTGAAGCTCCTTCCAAGTGACATAGTTGTATCATCATTTGCTTTTGTGAGTATCACCACATAGTGAACACTAAATGTTCTCCATTCCTAGTTCTTTCACAAACCCCCAAAATTCAAACATCTTTTGTCAGTTACAAATGTTCATCTTCATGATTAACGCTTATAAACAAGACTTGTCATTTACTCATTAGTGTCTAAATTTTAAGTAAGAATGAGAGATACCATTCCAGTAGAAAATATTTCTAAAACCTTTGAAATTTCTGGGGAAAAAAAGGAGAAATTGTATTTGGGATTTGAATAGGACTAAGATTTCAAATGTCTTCCAAAACCATTTACTGGGCTTCAGTAGAAACATCTGTGACCTCTGTTTTCAGGAAGGGCACTTACTGCCAGTTGCTCTTATCTTAAATCTGTTTAGCAAGAACAGGCATAGAAAGATAAGACATAGTGAAAGAGTTTCTCTGATGGCAAATTCTTGATTGCTATAGAAAGTGATTAAAAATACACAGCTTGGTAGGTTGGCTTGCTTAAGACAGGGAAAAGGGGGTGGAGTGGGAGTTTACATACGCCACGAAGCAGTCAGGATGGGATATGTTCAGGATGTAGTTTACAAAAGAAGATGACATCTGTTTCTTCTATAAAAAAAATTTGGCAAGTTCTAACTTGTTATATGACCTGTCCAATTTATTTGATCATGGCTGATAAAAACTCTTTCCTAAAGTTCATGCAACTCAAAGAATGATTTGTTTTATGTAGGTTCTCTGATTTTATACTTACCTATTTGTAAGACAACTTCTCTACTTAGTATGATGCTATCCTTGAACACTTCCCTAGGAGATTATTCTAACAATGGGACATCCTTATCGTACAATAAGGTGCTTTTAATACTTGCGTTGTCTTTAGTGACTTTCTGGTGAATTCCATTTTTCACTAGAGTTTTTTCTCCCTGGAATAGTTTTTAGTTTTATAGACACAGATATCTATTCCATTTTTGTGTATGGTCACCAGTATCTTATGACTACCTAAAGATGGCAATGTCAATGTTAACATTAATTACTCAAGTATTCTCACATACTGGACTATAGGTAAAGCCACTATCAGTGAAATTAGTTTGTCCCTTACCTACAATATTATTTTCTTATTCTTTTTCATTAAGCAGCATTCTTAATTGCCTTCTCATTGTGTCTAGATTTACAAATTACTTATTTGTTGCCTCAAATTTACCTGTTTCATGCATCTGAAAAGCAAAGCTAAACAGTGATACTCAAAATAAGCATAAACAGCAAATATTTACAAAGTACCTAAGATGTGCTTGTCCTCAAAGACCCACGGAGATAAAGGACCAAGTTTTAGAAAAACCAATGACCAGTCAGTAGAAAGAATGTAGTCTCTCATTAATCTTATTATGTTCTTATTCATTTTATCTCTTTTATTTTCATTGGATCTATTCACCACTTACCTTAGGGTAATAATTTTAAAACAACACATTTTATTGAGTGTGTGTATGTGTTTTTATAATGGAATAATTATGATGGCCATTGTTCATATTTCTTTTCTGCAACTCAAATTTAACTTTGGAATTTTTTTTAAAGCTTGAAAATTTTTATAAGAGACTGTAGCCAAGTATAGGCTGAGGTTTGCACAATGGGAGCATAGACTGTATCTAATAAATGAATTAATATTCTAACTCAGCCAATGGACCAATAAGAAATGAGAATAGTGAGTCCTGCAGCACTATCTTGAATATTATTTTTTGCAGATTGCAGCCATGACTACCCTGTACCCTAACAAAATTTGCAAATGCAGAACACCAAGCTTCACCAATGGATAAATGAGAATTAAATCAAAATGCTTAAAAAAATAAGTACCATATTGATCTACACATCAAAATGATTGAACTCATGAGAATAGGGAATAGAAGGATGGTTACAAGAGGCTGAGAAGGGCAGTTGGGAGAAAGAGAGGTAGGATGGTTAATGGGTACAAAAAATAGAAAGAATGAATAAGCTGGGCATGGTGGTTCACACCTATAATCCCAGCACTTTGGGAAGCTGAGGGAGGAGGATCACTTGATCCCAGGAGGTGGAGGCTGCAGTGAGCTATGTTCATACCACTGCAGTCCAACCTGGGCGACAGAGCAAGACCCTGTCTCAAAAAAAAAAAAAAAAAAAAAAGGAAATCACAAAATATTTTAATATATTTTACTTATCTCTCTGCTTAAATCTTCTGTTAGGATATGAGAGAAAATAAATTGTATTTGATTTAG